>NW_028321898.1:12318712-12621742 GCF_036245765.1 Copidosoma floridanum | reverse complement strand
TTTGCAGAACTGTCAATTCCAGTGTATATGTGCTCATTAGTTTTATCTAACAAATCAGTAATTTTTCATTGAAATCAATAACATCAACATTTCTTGCTGACAATATTGCACATTTATTGATTTCTTATAATTTTTTTTTCTTCTACAACTTTACCTAAAACGTGCCTTACTATACATTAATTGTTTTTCAATATGCTAGTATGTTGAAGCTCTAAATTGTTTTCATTATCATTAATAATTCCATCATCTACATCCAACAAAAATTTAACAAATTCAACTCCTTGTGGTAGTACTCTTATATACGTTGTCAATTTATATTTAAAAAAATATTTCCATAAATTATTATATTTTATTGATAAATTTAAAATTTCATCACGAGTCTCATTAACTTCGATTAGAAGAAGATCTTTAAAACCACTGCCTAATATTATTATTTTACCTTCAAATGGTAAATTATTATTCTCAATATCTCTTGGGTTTTCTCAACAATTTGTAAAGCATATCTTGGTGCCATCGGAGCTTCATCCCAAATAAATCCTTAAAATCTTTTAAGAATGCACCTTCTTCGGATTGTTTCGTAATGTTTGATAAAGAATCATAAAACATTGGAACTGGTAAGCAAAATGTTTTATGTACTGTTTTACCATTTGGAAGTAAAGTGGCAGCTATACCAGTAAAAGTCATCGAACATACTTAAATATTTTCAGAAGTTAAAATATTATAGTTTTGTATATGAATGTTTTTCCAGATCCTCCTGGACCGTCAATAAAAAAGCAATCTGACTCGTGATTTTCTTCTCTTGAAATTTTTAAAACTGTTTCTACTATTGTTTTTTGTTAAACATTTAATTTATCATATTGATCTCGACCTTCTTGTAATGCTTGTTCATTTATAATATTATTAATTTCTGCTGTATAAATTACTGTTTGTTCCATAGTAGGATAATCAGTGAAGTTTCGACATTCGATATTTAACAAATTGTTTATATAAGATTAAAGCTAATTGATGACTGATTTCTTTATTATACGTTCGTGAAAAATCTTTTGACATACCATCTTTAAATTTGTTCCATAATTCTTCCGGACGAATTAGTTGGCAATGTATTAGTACACGAACAAACAAAAGTCGAAGTCTTTGTGGCATCATCTATATTGTAGCTTCATTCATTGCTTTAAACCACTCATCATCGTCTTCAATAAGCCCTAAAGTTAAGCATGCTGCTGTAAAACAAGGTTGTAAACACCATTAACTGTTCTTAAATCTGTATAACTTGTAGTACCTTTAACATGTAATAATGTTTCATATTGCCATTAAATCAAGGTAAAAATATAAATTTAAATAAAAATCAATTATAAAAAATATTGCTACTTAAGTTGTACGTGCAAAATTGGTAAAATAAGGAATAGTGTCAACTGCGAGCGCGCAGGTGTGGGCACGAATACAGCGACAATCACTCGAGTGTAAAAGCGAAGCGAACGACATAGCGAGTGAGCTCTCGTCGCTCTCATCTCCACCAACCGTTAAGCCAGGCGGTTCTCGCTCTCCTAAATAGCTTTACAGTAACAGCAGCCGTCGTGATTAGCCATGTGGATAATAAAAGTTAAAACTTAGTATTTTTAACGCGGAGGAAGTATCTACACAGGCTTTCGAGTCAACTCGGAGGAAGTACCTACACAGGCTTTCGAGTCAAGGCTGCTGGAAGTGGGTGGTGAGTTTTCCCTCCCAAAAGCCACGACAGGTAAAGGCACCTTATATCATGTTAATCCTAAGAGTAGGTTGTTAAGTAGCTACCAATATTGAGTGGTTACCTTAGTGATTTTTCTTTGTTCATCCACTTCGTCGCTTTGCGTAAATGTCGTTATAATCATGTATTTACGAGCATTTAGTTACCATTTCCCTTTTACGTTCACTGAATCAGAACTAGTCATGTATGATGTACATTTCTATTTTCTTTGTAAATATTATTATCTACTTAACTTATTAAATAAATCAGCTTGTTTTCTATGAATTTGTTTACGCTAATTTCATGAGAAAAAGAGAATAAAGTAATTCCTCCTCTCGTCCCGAGCTATCCAAGTGACCCCGCTCGGGAGCCTCAAAAAATAAATATTTGATTAATTTTGTAAGTCGCAAAATCATACAAATAACAATAACCTTAAATGAAATAATTCAGTTTTAGTTGGGCTGATTGAAAACCTACGACCAATGCAATTAAAACGTTGTTTTCTTTCATTCCATAAAATTACAATAACATTACCACATTTATTTTTTTTTATAATTGAAAAAAGTTTGGATTTCAGCATAGAAAAGTTGTATTGCTTTTTTATTTTTCATATTCAATTTAAAATAGTTGAGGAGCATACTACTCGAATCATTTAAAGTATCTAATACAATTTGATCTTCATCATTTTCTGGAATTATGAGAGGCTGTACATTTGGTAAGTACACTGGTAGTCTTGTAATGGAATGACTTATTTTGTAAGGGTTTACTTAAAATACGATAGCACGCTTTTACTGGACCAACATATTGAGTTCCAATGAAATTTCGGACTTCATCGTGATCAATTGTACTACTTTCTTGTGATTCTCCTATTGTAACTGTGGCAGCATAGAGTCCTGTATACACACATACACACACACATATATATTTGTACAAATATTTAACAGCTACAATACTTAAAACTGCTTCTACATTTGTACGACAATTAATAATTTCTAATAATTTCGGCCAATATAGGACAACCCATTTATTATTAACTGTATAACCCCCAGGACGCTCGTAAGTTTTACCGGTATCTCGACGACAACAGTGAGGATAACCATTTTCATCCAAACTTATTTCAGAATAAAACTGTTTAGGAAATTTTTCCGAACATTTATTATCTTTCATACACCAATTAGCACACGGTCCATGACTCATATTTTTCATCACGATTTTATGCAAATTATAATTTATTGTTTCATCAGTAATTTCTGCAGAAATGAATTTATCTACAATTTCTGGTGTTGCAATCTTGAAGCCATGTTCTAATCTAATAAATAAATGCATATAAGGCAATCCTCGTTTTTAAAATTCAATAACATATACCTTATCTGCAACTTTTCCATAAAAATTCTTTTTTTATAATGTTGTCAAGTAAACGATCCTTTTTTAAGTGAAAAACGCGTGCTACTAAGTCTGGTCTATCTGATACCTGTTGTCCAGGTAGTAATAAATCATCTTTGATTTTACACCAATTAGGGTTGCATGTCATAGTTGAAAAAATATCAGATTCTCCTTTTTTATTCACAATTGCCATCGCATCTTGATAACATTGTTGCATATGAGTAATTCTTTTACAAATCGAACGGATTTTGACCTTCACTTTTCTCATTCGGCTGAAAATTTTTTTTCAGTTTCTATATTGAAAAATGAGAGATACATGTACGAGAAATTTTTTTTTATCACCTAGTTTCGAATTTTTAAGGTATAACAAATTTCATAAGAGTGGTTAGAGACTCATTTGAAATAATGTATAGCTCCGAATCCTTAAGAGCTACGAAATTTTCATCAATAGCACTTTTGTAGCTGAAGAGCTGAGCTTTAAGAAAAAAAATTGAAAAAAAAAATGAACAAAGTAACATTGTTATTAACAGTTTAATTGTTTTAATCGATTTTTAACAATTGTCCCCAAAATACATCGAGTTTTTATTATTACCATCGTATTTTGCGTCAAATTTTACGTAAATATCATGTTTTTAAATTATGGAGGCTTTTCAATTGTTATTGTTAAAATATTAATTTATGTAGCGCGTATCGGTAAAAAAACTGTTTTTTGAGTACAAAACGATATCTGTACCTCGTATCAAAAAAAGTCAAACGTAAAAGTTGTAGACAATTGAAAGATCTATAACTTAAGTATTTACCATTTGTCAGGATAACCTCAAAATTTTGTATTATCATGCAAAAAAAGCGAGAAATCGCCATATTATCCTTTATTGAGAGTAATTTTTTACTTGTAAAACGGAGATGAGCAATAATAACTGAATAAATTATATTTTATTGAATTGATAAAACTGTGTAATAAAAAACTAAGTTAACATTATGATTGCTTAATATTTATTTATAGATCTAACAAACATATACAAGTAAATTTTTTTTCAGTTTCATAACAAAATAATGTTACCTAAAAATTTTCACAATATTTGTTTTTTCGTTCAAAGAAAACAGCCTCGCTTCTAATTCTTGATGAGATAGTGGAACAATGCTATGATATTTTAGCGTTCCCTTAATCGTTGTTGCTCTCAAAAATCTTTCTGACGCTAATTTTCTTTCTTCTTCGTAATAATCATTTGTAGAATAACGACAAGTAATATTTGGCAGTGATTCTGTGGCCCAATCAAAAAGTTCTCGTGGCGTTCGAATGGGATTGGTAATTCTCTGAAGACTTTCTCCGGCAGCCAGTCGTTTTATAGTCCCGCCTATTCTGTCGCATGGCCCCTTTCCATGTGAAGTAGGTAAAATATGCCACTCTGCTACTATTTTAAAGTCTGAAGTGATGAGTGATATTAATGAAGTTTTTTTTATTTTTATACTGTCCACTCGCATCGTCAGACATGTATATTATTTTATTAACACACGGTAAATTTATTTTAATAAATTCAATGAACTGCTTTTGATATAGATGTACGGCAATAGTGTCGTGATGTAGGCATTCAGAAATGCGAACAAAACTTAAAATTTTTAATTCATTCAAGTCGTTCCTCTAATAAATTGAAAATGGGTGTACGGTTACCTGATCGTTGTTCCAATGTACACCCTGAACCGAATTTTAAATTATGAAAGCTTAATTTTCTGAGAAGTCGCCAATTACGATACACTCGTTTTCTCTCAGTTTATTTTCCATCTCATTTAAAAAATACTTTCTTTTATTAACCAAGAATGAATGATTTCAACAGTTTTTGCAAACCTTTACTTAACTCCTGTAAAAATTCATCAACTGGAGATATTAGGTCTGCAATGAGATTCTTTCAACCGTAACCCATTGTTTGTAGGTAACAATTTTAATACATTTTTCTTAAGAAATTTCCTCCAGTTGCTCAATAACATTCGTCACGTCAACCGTAACCCATTGTTTGTAGGTAACAATTTTAATACATTTTTCTTAAGAAATTTCCTCCAGTTGCCCAATAACATTCGTCACGCCTGAGCACTTCTTACAAGAATTGAAATAACAATCAGTCGTTTTGTTTTTGCATACCATACGATCCAAACAATCCTTATGATTGATCAAAGGCAGCTCAGAACCGGAAATAAGTGATTTAAAATGTCACCACTTACTAATAAACTAACATTTTCATGTATACGACATACACAATCAGAGTGAGTACCAGAAGCACCTTCCAAAACACAATATTTAGCTCTTAAGCTGGCAAACTTTGAGAAACTACATTTCATAGATGGATACATACTAGTAAAAATTTCATACAATTCTTTTATTATTTAATACTAGTCTTTTTTGTATAGGTACCGATTTGCCGTCTACTTTTATCGAAACGTATTTTTTTTTTCCGGGCATAAATTAAGTGTAGTCGTCAGACTGGTACAAGCTAACAATTGTATCGATAACATTATCATATAGAGATGGATGTTGTTTTGGGTTTGGATCCCCAATTAATCCCTTATCTCGAGCAAAATTTTTTGCTAGTCCTATCATATGACAAGTTCCGGAAGGAAATGTGTCCTCAATTTTTTTATAAGACCACGATCGAAAAATAGTCAAAATTTTAATTTTATGAACGTGGTCAGCCGAAGTATTGAAACTTTCTTGCAAAGCACTTATTATCGAGGACTCGTCGTCATCATTTTTTTGTCAATTACGGACAATATTTGTTTTGATTTTTCTTCCAAATAACTTTTCGACGATAGTTTTTGTTTTTTGATGGGCGAAGATCCTAAAAAGCTTAATCCTTTATTGAAAAAATCCACTCGTTCACTTTGCAAAAATGGATTATCTCCCGAAAATCCAGATGTACCGTCACTGCTCCCAACTTTTATATCAGACTTCACTTGAAGAATCCTCCTTTTGTAGTGTCTAAAAAAAAGTTAGACTAAAACATCGACATAAAATTCTACGAGAGGTTAGGTATGTCTGAACTCAATATAATAATCAAAATATTGTACGTACCAATTCTGGTAGTTCATTTTCACTCTCCTTAGTATCTTTTCTTTTCAACTTTCATAACTTCAAGCAACAAGAAGAACAAATTTTTTGTTGTAATGCATCTGACGAAATTGCCAAGTCCAGTTTCAAAAGTTGGTTTTCATTTACTGTCCTCAAATCAGAAGTGTTAGTTGTTGGATGTTTGAGATAAAAAGGATTGAAACATCTGTCTGATCGATAACTAGTATTTTTTTTTCATTTAACGTGCCTCTTTCCGTGGCATTGTTACAAAGTAAAAATTATTTAATTTTAAATTACAACGAGTGAAATTATGTCTTGGTAGCGAACCAAAATAAACGGACAGCTGATCCAAAAGCCGACGAACTTGTAGTACGGGGAATGTACGCGAGTAGCGCGGGTAACACTTTGAATCATAGATCGTACCGTAGGCAGGCTTCTCCGCAAAATTTTAAAATTCCAAAAAATCAAAGAGATTAAAAATTTATTTTCCATATAAAAGCAGACAATTAATAAAACAATAAAAAACAAAGAAGCAATAACAAAATTTGATAAACAGAAAACAGTTAACGTGTTGATGTTATGTCGAGGATTGTTATTATTATTTTTTTGTCTAGTGGTTAATAGTTTTCTTTTTTTCTTGAATGAAAATTCGTTTCTTATCATTCAGGAGATTAGATTGGAAAACAAATCATTCATGATTCAATTTTAATGAAAATTTATACTTAATAAATAATAAAATGGTGGTTTTTCGCTTTTTTGCATGATAATACAAAATTTGGAGGTTATACTGACAAATAGTAAATACTAACGTTGTAGATCTTTCAATTATCTACAACTTTTACGTTTAACTTTTTTTGATATGAGGTACAGATATCATTTTATACTCAAAAAACAGCTTTTTTTACCATTACGCGCTCCACAAATTAATATTTTAACAGTAACAATTAAAGAGCCTCCATAATTTATAAACATGATTTTTACATAATATTTGACGCAGAATACGATGGTAGAAGTTTGTAGAACTATTCCTGTAAAATACAATTTTGTTTTGGATTAGTATTAATGAATAATAGTGTATATTCCTATTTATGAGTTGCAAATAAACATGAAAAAAATTTGTTTTAAAAATATTAGAGTATAAATTTATACTAACCATTTTTTTTTCTTCTGGAGCCAGTAATCAAATAAACCTTTGATCTCGAAATTACCGTTCCATACACCAGTATTTTCAAAATCTTGAAATTGATTCAAAACGTATTCTGGAATTCCAGACTCAAATTCCTTCATAAATGTATCATGAGAGTCTTGGTTTGTCTCATTCCCATTTTTATGCTCTGTTTCTTGATTTTTCTTTTTCTTTTCCAGTGCACTGTAATCAACAGCATTGGCATTGAAAGGAAATGGTCCAGAAGCTCTAAAGCCATTTACCATTGTACTTGCTTCTCCATTCATTAAGTCTAGGGTCTCTTTTAAAACAACAGAAAAATTTTCTTTGCTTCATTTTATCACATCATCTTCATTTAATCAATTTGCAACGGTTTTCCTGTAATATGCTTTGAATGAGCCCATAAAAGCAATATCCAAAGGCTGAGTTATGTGAGTAGAATTAGGGTGAAGATTGATCAACTCTATTGCTTTCTCTCTGCAAAAAGAGACCAAAAGCACAGTCATATAGGAAGAATGCCCATTGAAATAAAGAACAATTGGAAACTCAATCTCTTGGTTTAACAATCAAGGATGGAATATATTAGTAATATATTCATAAAAGCTCTTCGTCATCATTTATCCAGAATCAGAGATGCCAGCTCCCCAACCACTAGGAAGAGATGCTGAAATTTTAACAGGCAATTCTTTCTTGTACTTGTACATGATCATAGGAGGCGCACGAACTCCGACAGCGCTGTACATAAAAAGTACGGTCAAACATTCTTTTTCGCTACGATCAACAACTTTGTGAACAGCACGAGTTCTTCTCTCTGTCAAAACTTTGTTTGATTGGGGGCATGGCTATACGGAACTTTCATCACAGTTAAAAATTCGTGAGCCCTCAATGCCAAGCAATTTCTTACTATTCAAGTAACTACCTACTTCTGTGAATCACTCTCTGAGATCGCTTTCACTCACAGAATTTCTAGCTATGCTTAAATATTGGGGAGTTCGTACAGCAATCCCAGGGTTTCGATGAAGAAAGCCTTCATACCAGCGTCTTCCTGGCTTGTCATTTACAAATGATGTTTTTAAACCTGCTGATTTCATGTATTGTTCAACAGCTTCTAACAGCTCATCTTTTATCACCGGCATACGGATTTGAGCTCTCTGGACTATCCATTTCGTGATCTCTTTCTCATCACTGGCTGACAATGCAAGAGGTGGTCCACTTTTGACAACCATTAGTGCAGGATTTTTTTTTGTTAACTTAAGTGAAACAACAATTAAATTGGATAACAGTAATATAATCTGCTGGCAAGCACCGTCAACTCAGCCCATTTTATAAATTGGTACAATGACAACAAAGGGAGTTGCCCTATTTATAAAAAGTTGGTCACGATGTTTCATAAATACGTCCAACCTATAAAATTGTGGATGTGTCTACGAAACAGTCACTTTTCAAATGAAATACATTTTTTTTTAACATCCAAACAGTTGCAAAATCATTTCACACTCTCTAGGGTACATTTTATAACATTTTACTAAAAATTAGAAAACTTAAAGCATTCGATATAACAAAAAGAAAAGTGCTCTAAGGGAGTGCAATTTCGTTAAAAACTACTCATTTTAACGCCTTGTCGAAGCATCCTCTATAGATAATTTTTTTACGTGATTCTAAACACACTGACAATAATTGTATGGCATTGAGTATTTAGGAAATTATAAGTAGTTCTCACTGAAATTTTTGCATAAAAGCCCGAACAGAAATTGAGTTCAGGCACTGAACAGGTCCTGGACAGGTGCCTGAGCTGCCTGCGTAGGACCTGCTCAGGCATTAATGGAATTTTATCCAACGATGTGCACAGGACCTGCTCGTGCTCCTGCACAGGCAGCCTTAGCTCAGGCAACTTGGACAAATATAATCTAGTCCTGAACTGACTTTTACACAATTAAATAGTAAGGTTATGTTACATAAAAAAATGTTTTTAAACAGAGAAGTTGATTTCAGTAAATTTTTATGGGATACAGGTAAGCTGGGAATGTGATATTGCAATATTTTTAAAAGTTTATCCATGTGGCTATTTGCAATAAAACACTCTCTTTTCCATTTTCCGAAGTTGTACATACAAATCACGAACTTCATCAATATTGACACTTGTTTTTTTTTTTTTTTTTTTTTTTCTTACACTGTCAATAGTTGTGTTTGATTCTTCAAAAATTTCTTGCTGAATATCGCTCTAAATTTTTTGCTTATCAAACTGTACAGCTGAGTTTTCACTAATATTATCTGTAAGTTTAGCTTTTTTTTCATTATTTCCATTAAATCTGTATGGTTTTCTTTTTTCCGAAATTTTTCTTTTACGAATAATTTACATTCTATATTTATTTCGCGTCTTTCGTCGAGAATAATGGTTTTGCTCCATTTTAGATTAATTGAAAAAAAGGTTAAGACTATACTGTAGTAGCAGACAGTTGATGTCAGTTCAGGCAAGAGCACCGGACCTGTTCAGGAACTGTGCACAGCCTGAACTCATATATGCATAAAATGCCTATCTTTCCTGTGTAGGACCTGCACAGGCAGTCAGGCAAGCTACGGCACATTTCTATTCGGGAGGATATTGTTTATTTAGGATTGCAATAACTGAAATTTATTCATGATTTCATAATAGGGGCATGTTCCATGAATATGGGCGTTTACCTTCTTACAGTTTCTCCAACATGGCCATTTATATCGTTAGCCGAAATTTGAATGTTATTATGTAAACCTTTGTACTTATTTGCTTTAGTTTTATGCTGATTATCTTAAATAAATTTTATTCTATCTTTTTCTATTTGAACATAATTATCAACTAACCATTGTTGATATAATCTACTCCCCATGATAAAAAGATTAAATTCTTGAGGTCCAATAGCCATGTGGTATCTACTATACGCCGTTCGGGTGACACGTCGATACGAGTCATTGTTACACATGATATCCTTGCGTGCCATCTTTGTGTACCATGAGGGTAAAATAAAGGATACATCCAAGGTTCAACATTAGGATCCATGTAACTATTATATTGTAAATCTTGAGTATTTTTATTTCGAGCAGTTACGTAGGAATCAGGAATTTCACCACCAGCTGTAGTTGAAAAAATAGTAGCAACTTCTTTAACTCTTTAAAAATTTTATCTACCTTCATCTTGACCTGATTTTAATGTGAACAACAATTATAATTCAGGCTGACGTTCACTATTATTTAACAGTTGCTGTGCTTCAATTTCTTTATGCATCATTTCACAAGACTTATTGTATGTCACGATTACCATCATTCTAAACTTGACGAGCATTTTGTTGTTGTTGTTGCATACATTCAGCTTGCCGTGTGCATCTATTTGTTATTACAATATTTCGTTCGTCTTCCGACTGAGTATTTTTTTCTGCATGGTCCATACTTACAAAAGAATAGTTCTATTTGCTAAAATAAGGTTGTTTTGGAAGTTATTGTTATAGGTATTGTTACAATCAGTTGTAGTTCATTCTCATGTTATTTAATACTTTATGTACGATGTAATTCGGTTTGTTGAAGTAAGGTTGTAGTTATGACTATGGTTGTGGTTATGGTTATGGTTAAGGTTGTAATTACAATTATTAAAGTAAATTCGATGACAATTTATATTGAACAAAACAGTTCTAATATATTTATTTTATTCTTATATTCACATACATAATAAATATTTACTTAATATAATACTACAGAAAAATTGATAAAGACACCTAAAAAAATGCATTAAAAACGAATTCAATGTATTGAAGTAATAATTCATTATATTAATATTTAATATCAATTATCAAAATGATATAATATTTCGATGAATTAAAGAAAAAAAATTGTATGATGCGGTACAAATGTTTGCAACAATATATTTCATATATATAAGATTTCCATGTCATACGATAAAAATATTTTTATATTTATCTATCGATTTTCTAAAAAAACGTAAAAAATAACAATTTTTTAAATCGTAGGATAGCGTCTATCTAATTTGACTGAGAAATCTCTCTAAAATTACTAAATCTATTTTTAAAAGATATCGAGAAAAACACTTGCAAAGTTAAAAAATTTTTCATTTCGAACTCCATTTTGTTTCACTAGAGAGTTATAGAAACATTAAACTAATTATTGTATTAATATAAGACGTCCAATGACAGTTGGTTACTAATTAAAACAACGTGTTGATACTGTCAAATTTTGTATTTATTGAAAAACAAAACGACGTTTCGGCCGTTTAGACAGTGTCCTGGCTCTCATCAGGTACCAAAATCTATGAGCAATAAAAAATTCTTTACAATACAAATTTTGATAAATACAATAAATGCAAATCAAGTAAAGTGTATGATATACCTCTGACTCTAACGAAGGGGATGTAAAATCGTAATGTTGTCAGAGTTTCAAGTTTGTTGCTTTTATACCCTGCACATATACAAATGACACAATATACGCACACAATACAATTAAATAAGAATTGCAAGCAGTTCCTTGTAAGACATACGTAAACAGATCATGTTTTGCTTATACCATAAATCATCTATTGCAAATGTCAATCATGTTCATGTTTTTTAAATACCTTAAATACCCTAAAAAACATGAACAGGATTGACATTTGCAATAGAAACAATAATAATTATGAAGTAATCTTATCATTACCGTATATTCCCCACTTGCACGGTCCTATGAAATATTTTTGTAAGAAGCTTCACATTGGTCTTGTATACAGTTTAAACATTTGCCTATGGTATAATAAGTATAGTATTAACCAAGGTGATCAGTAATCGGTATGGAATTACACCTTATATAAAGGTTGCGAGTAAGTGGCCGTTGTCTGTATTTATAAGTAAAGTTTAATTACGTGTACATTATAAAAGTTAGTTGTTGACTACGTATTTGATAGCTTGCTAACACAAATAGTCCATTGTAAAGTAAGGTTCATGAAAGGCCAGTCTACAATTAAAAATCTCATGTTTTTTTTAAATTGTGTTACTTTAAGTCTTGTGCAGGATGCTAAGGTGGACAGAATGTATATTGACTTTTCGCGTACTTTTAGTTCTCTTAAATATGATCCAATTTTTGCTAAGCTACGTGCTTTGATATTTAGGGCATATTATTAGGTAAGCTGTCTTCTTATTAATTAAACTTTGGTAGGAGGTTAACCTTAAAGTTGGTTCAATATTACAATTAGAACCTGCCACTTTTGGTTTTCCTTAATTTTTCCACTTGATTGTTTTGCTCTTCATGATGTCTGTAGAAGATTTGGTAACCTTGTCTGACTGTATTGTATTTTTTAATTCATGCTTAAAACAACAAACTTTGGAGTACTTTGAACAGTAAGTCTAACATGATTTAAATACAGCATGGTTCAAATGTGTTATGTAGTCTTTATATTAATAACGTATTACAAAAGTAAACGCTAAACACCATGTTTTATGGTTCTACTGCGGTTCAATCTTGACGTACCCATTTGCCTATCTTTAGTTGATCAAATTTTTGGCAGAGTAGATAATATTAAGGATATAGGGATTTAATTTGCTGAATAGTTTTCTTGATCTTATGAGATATTCATAATCACTATTTTTCTAACCAGGCGTGATTTTGTTTGCTGCTTTTCGTCACTTGCTTGTTACGTTGATGTCTGCTATTATATCGTAATGTTCTGTAATAGAGTCTTTTTCTTGAGATATTTATTGACAACGGTTTAAAAGAAAGTGACAAAAGTATTAATTTATTCATGATTAAATATTTAAGTACAAAAAATAAAACTAGTTAATAAAAATTTTAATGAGAATACAACTACATGTTAGTCATTAATTTCTCTTTAATATTATTAACCAGATTTGTGTCCTTAAGAAAAAGGTTCTTTTAATTGCCTGCTAACCGTTAGTGTTCCTATTCACACATTCCTAGGTTATGCAGAGAAGATAATGCACTGGGACTATGTAGCAGCCCCCTTCACGTTTCTCACAGGCATCCCACATTGCCCCATACCTCTAACTTTTACTCACATTTTCATAAGCCTCTCCCTTTACACAATAAGGACAATTTATGTCCTTATGATTATTTATTTAATTGTAAAACTCCTCTTAAGCAACTACGCTCCTCCACTAAAATGAAACCCTTAATGCCTCTTTATTGACCGTCTACAACTTTTATCTGGCCCCTTCTCCCTCCACCCACAGCCTACCCTTGTCCAACTCAGTCATTGTGTCATCTAAACTAAGGAGCTTTAGTTTTGATTTGATATAATCAAGTAACATATTAGAATCATTCCAGAATCCAATAACCCAATAACCCAATACCCCATCCAATTTCATGTGAAAAACTGTTGGGAATTAAAAAATAGCGACATTTCTCAAAAATGCTATGAGACCAGCAAAATAAGACGCTCAGACACCAGTTTCAAAGTGTGGAAGTAAGTTTGCCACCTGTTATGGAAGCGTTTTGCAGTGAATATCGATGATAAATTTTTTTGGACAGCTAAATTTACGTGGAAAGTTTTTTTAGCTCAAAAACAACATGGAAAAGTACTTTTCTGATGGCAGCATTTTTCCTGTTAGATTTACGATAAAATACCTATCGTACAAAATATAGGTATTCAAAATTAGCCGTGATGGTTAACAATCGCATAATTGGCTTAGTTGCAAAATGTTAATAACCGCTTAAATAGCGGTTTTTGAATTTGTTTATAACTGATAAACAATCTACCTGAAACGTCCGAAAATGCAAAGAAATTTAAGCTCTTGTATGGCACTACACACCTCCAAATCTGGATGTTGTCTCTTGTTAAGTCAATTAAGAACAGAGGCTAACTCTATGCACATGATTTGAGGGCCCCTTTCATTTATGGTATTAGGAAAACATGATCTGTTAACGTATGTCTCACAAGGAACTGCTTGCAATTCTTATTTGATTGTATTGTGTGTTTATACTGTGTTATTTGTATATGTGCAGGGTATAAAAGCAACAAAACTTGAAACTCTGACAACATTACGATTTTACATCCCCTTCTTTAGAGTCAGAGGTATATCATAGACTTTACTTAAGGGAGTAAGGTCGCTCCCGCGGGGAGGTGTAGAGGAGCACGTGTATGTTCATAAGGCACCGTGCTGAAGTCTGCTGTACTAACCTAGCCTAAAAACATCCGCCCTTTCGGTTACGGAAAATGCATTTGTGCTCGACTTGCCAGTACTCGTTAAAGTTTAAATAAAATACTTCAAAAAAATTACAGAATATTCTTCAAGGTATCTTGTTTTTTATGGTATTAATAAAATAGCCTAAATACTTTCTCTATGAGAGATACAAAATAAGGTGTAAACGGTATAGTCAATCTGATCTTCTTTAAATAAAAGTGTGCTACAAATTTTCAAAATTAGAGGTTTTAATGGTATATCATTAAAGTATAAAGTCTCATTAACGCCTATACGAAGTTTGAGATCATAATTTTGAGTAGAACGGCCTCTAGAAGTGATTTTGTGAAAAGCTATCACGCCACGTAAAAAGTCGAGCTGACAGCAAACAGTGTACTCAGTGCATCCTTGTCTGCCACATGATGAAGCATACAAGCAAGAAACAAATTTGTTAACATTTATGATAATATCTCCATAACTGCAGACGCGATTTTATTGAAACTTTGCACGTATACGAATGAAGTTGTCATAAATAACATATCAGTTTTTTAAAACATTCTCATCGCTGTGTCAAGAGTAATAGGTATTTTTTTACAACTTTTTTTGTAACTTACATTTAAGCCCATGTTAAAGACGACGAAAAAGGGACACTTCATGAATTTTTTTCTCGAAATCTGTAGACGCGATTGTGCTCAAATTTGGTGACTACATCCACGCAATGTTTCTTTACAACATATATTTTTTAAAAAGGAATTTCATCATTAAGTGAATTGCAACCCAACTGCCGTAATTTGCGTTTATTATATTAATCAAAATTTGTATTGTAAAGAATTTTTTATTACTCTTGGATTTTGGTACCTGATGAGAGCCGGGACATTGTGCAAACGGCCGAAACGTCGTTTTGTTTTTCAATAAATACAAAATTTGACAGTACCACCATTGGACGTAATTTTAATTACTAACCAACTGTCATTGGACGTCTTATATTAGTACAATAATTAGTTTAATGTTTCTATAACTCTCTGGTGAAACAAAATGGCGTTCGAAATAAAAATTTTTTTAACCTTGCAAGTGTTTTTCTCGATATCTTTTAAAAAAGGATTCAGTAATTTTAGAGATTTATCTCAGTCAAATTGGATAGACGCTATCCTACAATTTAAAAAATTGTTATTTTTACGTTTTTTTGGAAAATCGATAGATAAATATAAAAGTATTTTTATCGTATGACATGGAAATCTTATGTGTATGGAATGTATTGTTGCAAACATATGTACCGCATCATACAATTTTTTTTTCTTTAGTTCATCGAAATATTATATCATTTTGATAGTTTGTTTGTGATGAGTTCTACTAAACGTCTTTTATTGAATTAATTCACTTTTCTCACTAGACTAATAGTATAATAAGCTGCAAAAAAACGCTGAATTACAAATTAAATATTATCTTTTATTTAAGTGGAACCTGAACCAGACCTTATTAATTGTATAGATTGAATTTTTTCGTAAATTAAAAAAAAAAAAAGATGCTCTATGACCTTCAAAAGACAAGATACTTTTTTTTTTTTTTTTTAATTCTCATGGCTGAGTCAATTGACAATTGCAGTTAGGGTTCTGACATGTTACTCTGTTATAGTTATATTTTAAGAAAAAAAAAATTTGATAATCATAAACTGTCGATTGCTATTGAAAACACAATGCAATTCTGCAAAAACGGTTAAACGTACAACATCAAGACTTGGAGGTGTTGTAGTGCCACGCAAGAGCTTAAATTTCTTAACATTTCTAGACGTTTCAGACTGATTGTTTATTAGTTGTAAACAAATTTAAAAACTGCCATGTAAGCGGTTATTCACATTTTTCAACTAAACCTATTATCCCATTGTTAACTATCACGGCTAATTTCTTAGGTCTTTTGAATACCTACTTTTTTTATGATAGACATTTTTTCATAAAACCAGCAGAAAAAATGCTACGATTGGAAAAGTACTTTTTCAAGCGGTTTTCGGGCTGAAAAAATATTTTTTAATGAATTTAGCTGTCCAAAACAATTAATTATCGACACTGACTACAAAACGCTTCCAAAACAGGTGGCAAAGTTACTCACGCACTTTTTTTGCACAAAATACTTTTTTTCTGGTGTATATATTTTTTGACATATTTCGATTAATACCTGGAAATGCAGAGCTCGTAGAAAAATTGATGTAGAGGGTGTTTTTTTCGTCATTTAATCAGATATTGAAGAAAACTCATGAAAATTAAAGAATTTTGATTTTCAGTTGCAACATAGGATGAAACTATAAAAAATTATAATACGTTTTTAACGCTCTGAAAAAAATACATGATATTAATTGTTTGAGATATAAATTTAGGAATAAGTAGTACAAAGTGCATTGAACTTATGCTGCAAATTTCATTAAAATTGATTTGCACAATTCATCATGCAATAAACAATTTAAAAAAAACTTAGATCTAACGTACGGCTTCCAACGGCCTCCACATAGATGCTGATTCTTTTTCATAAGCTCCGTTACCTATATGATACTTAAGTTGTATTAAAAACGTCTTAAGAATTGTTTTGAACATTATTTTTTTGTAATTCATGCCTTAGTTGCAAGTCACAGAACTTGGTAAATTGAAGAAATAGTTTGACCAAATTTTATATGGGCATAGGGTTTACGATTACAAATCATTTGAGCTTTTGTAATCATAACTTTATTATAAATAAAGTTATCGACCATTTAAAATTTGTAAGTGTTTGTAACGAGTGTATTAATGGTTTTACAAAATAAAAATTGATCCTTACTTTTAATACTAGCCTTGGCGCTTATGCGTAACATGCATCAGTTATTATTTATTGCAAAAAAAAAAAATTATTAAACTTGTTAAAGGACAAAAAATTAAAATTTAAAATTTTGCAACGGGGTGTGGTGTGGGAGGAGTAGAACAAAAAATTTACTTCCGTCACTTATTTTCTAATGGTCAAAATTCTGAAATAGTTCATTTACTTAAGCTCACAACGCTTATACAGAAGTATAACTGTAAAAAAAACTGTGATGTATTATTTCAAAATGCTCTTTCAACTTGCGTGCATGAAGAGAAAAATAGTATGGCTACTGCACCAGCTATGTCGTAATAGTCTTACTATGATTTGGTGCTCAGCTGTCAAATTGTGTCAAAAGTGGCAAATGTCTTGGAAAAAATTTCAAGCTAATATGCTTACTCCTTCATGAGATCATAAGGAAAATGTAGTTAAAATGTCACTTCCGTACTCTGTCCCTATCTTAATTACGCATTTAAAAGCATATACTTGAAAAAAAAACTTTTCTACTATGTCCTCGCATACACATTGTTAAGTATAAACCTTGATTGTTACATTTATGCCATAACAACATTGATTTTTAATCTGTAAGCAAGAGTTTTAACCAAATAACAAATGTCCCACGATTCGAACAAAAATGTTGGTTATAGCTGAAATCGCTTTGAAAACTATACTGTTGTGTTTCGTAACACCTTTTAATGGTCACTTTTCTAGTCTCAGATCATACCAAGACTAACGCACAAGCCAAAGCTGTAAAAAATTCTAATCTGTTAAATAGACACATATTTTAATTTTCAATTTTCGTCTGTGCAAAAATTTTTGTCACTTCCGTCTCCCCCTAGATCCGCCACTCTGTTACTCCTACAGGTAAGGAAAATTTTTTTCTCGTACTATTTATTAGAGACAGATATTTTGTAAGCGGAAAACTATTAATAAGTTTACGAGCCGCAACAGTACTCAGAAACTTAAAATGTCACTTCTGTACCTGTTACTTCCGTACCCAACGATGATAAAAGTGTCTCTTTTTCTAGCTATCATACATCGGAACTTGACGAAACTTTTTATCAAGCATGTTTAGGATGAAACATAAGATACGTGTCTCGGCGTTTAGTCTAGTTGACTTTTTTTCTCGAGATACATCGATGAATATCGATTCCATTTTTATCACTAGCAGGAAAGGAGTACACTCTTTTAAGTGGTCAAAAAGAGGCTGAAGGTAGTTGTTTTTCCCAATATATAGGTCAATCGTATATACAGATATACAACACTTAAGTTATGTTCAAATATAATCCCGTATTCAAATTGTCTGAGAGAAATGTGAATGCCTTTGCGTACACTTATACGTACATAAACATAAACACCTATCTATTTGTACTCATGTGACAATGTGACGTTGCCCCATACGCGATACTTACTTGGTTATCTTCTAAAATCAAACAAAGAGCACTTTTTTGATTACTATTACTTTAAAACTATGTGGTAAAAAAATTCTAAAAAAATGTATGCGCTTCTTTACTGTCTAAGGTAGTTTTCAGTAGTTTTTTTAATTATCGTAGATATGCGATAAGTTACACTTTTAAAAATAATGGGGCTATGTAGTGTTTGCACCATTACTTCTATGTTAAAAGAGTGATTTTTTGACGAGGATATTTTAATAATGACGTAGTAAATCGGTCTCAAATTTTTTACACATATTTCTCTACGCTTATATTAGTTTTGCTGAAAATTTCGTACCTTTTTAGATACTTTTGATTTAGGAAACAACTACCTTTAATGACTGCTAAAACTAAAGTTTATCGATGAAAAAAAAAATTTATTTAATTTGGTGCCACTAATCAAAAGTTAAAGCAATCTTTTTTTAATGCAATATTTTCGGCACAAATCTGCAAAATCTTATTTTAAGCGACTTTTGTCGCTTCTCTTAAAACATTAACTTTTCAACGGAGGCACTAAATAAAATAAACTTTTTTTTTAATCGATTGGGCTTGATCCTAGCTTTGATTGAATCTGAGCTAGATCACTTTAACTATATCAACAGCTCAGCTACGCACATCAAAAGCAGACTTTTTTTTTAATTAACCAAAATTGACTTATACAAAGTATCATATATCTTTAGTCCCAAAAACTTTTAAGTGGAATCGCATAAGATATTTGTTGCGGATGGTATTACGACTCCAATGAAAAATAATTTTTTTAACCAACTTTTTCTTTAACGACTCTTTGAGGCCTTTTAAGTCACTTACGGCAGAATCATCCATATACTTACATAATACAGTGATTTGGGATACATACATTATTTTTATATCACCCATTGGTCCCCTTCAGTTTCCCTTATTATCTAAGTGAAGTTGTCAACGCAGCTCTGATCCTCTAATGCTCTCTGATACCCTATTAGCCCCAATTTAGCCACTTATAATATAATGTCAAACTATTACAGTGTGTTTGGTAAATAATTTAGTTAAATTTTCTAGTTAATCTCCTTAGACCCTCAACTGAATTTCAAAGTCTACTTTCAAAATTTTAGATAAAATTATTTCGTTTTTTTGCTTTGTTTGACAGGCTAAATTTTATGCTTAGTACCTTTTAACCTTCTTGTAATATCACAACAAAATTGTGTATATACTTGCACTACTTTAATAACCATAAATGTTTTTGGTTAATTTTATGTAGAAAATTTCTATGATATTTTTAGTTGGTCTGCTGATAGTGCCGTGATTACATATACTGCTACTCGCTCTGTAAGCATATGGTGATTGTCTAGATAATGTTGCTTTTTTTATGGTTTTTCGTAGTCCTATACGTTGTTGCATTCGAAACATTTTGTTCTATTTTAGTAGGATTGAATTAGCTGGAATGTCGGTAATTTTTCGTGCAATTCAGGTAAGCTAAAAAAAAAAATGTTGTAGAAAATTTAAAAGTGCTAATCAACTGTAATAAAACCAAACAAAAAACGTTTTTTGCTAATGCATAAAAAAATAACGAAAATGCTGAAACATTGTTTTCAACGTCGGAAATAAATTCGAGCCTTCGTAAAAAGACGAACAAAAAAAGCTCTGGTTAATCTAAATTAGTTCAGTGGTTTCCCCACAAAATGCAAAAAACCTTGATTTTTGAGCAAATATTCAAAAATTAATAATTTTTTTGCATCAACATGAAAGGCTGACATTTAGCAGAGTTGTAGCTTTAATTATCTTTGAAAATCTCACCAAATTTTAGCAAGATTGGATAGATAGTTTTTGCAAATCGCAGCTAAATGCAAAAAAAGTACTCTAGCAAAACGGCCCAAACAAGTTGTTTAAAGGTCCATTTTTATACGATAATTGAATAACCTTACTTGCTAATATCTTAAAAAAAATTGTAAAACCTGAATTTACTTGTGTTGAACATCGTATCTCTCGGCTTATCAAAAAACAATATTTCATAACCAGCAGAAAAAATTGATATTGGTTTTGCTACTAAAAATGCTTCGAAAATTTTAAAAATTGTCGGTGATTTTAATATTTTAAGATTTAAGAATTATATTTCGAACGATAATTAAAATCTTTCGTCAAAAAGCTTTTAAAAAATCACCCCTGATGTATCCCCAGGGGTTTTTCTTGCTTGAATCCTTCTAATACCATCAATCAGAGATTAGCTAAGAAAAAATTATCGATAGTATTACATAAACTAATTGAGTATCATATCATTAGTTTCATAATAGCCAAAAAAAATGTTGAAAGAATTGAAAAAGCTCATTCAGTTAAAAAGTTCTTTAAAATCATCCTAAAATTTTAAAAAAGACGAGACGTAACTTGATAATTTTTGGATAAAATTAATTATAGTTCATTGCCCGGAGACATAAAAATACTATTTTATCTTGTTTTCCAGCAGAGAAGCGATTGGTCATTCCCCTTCAGAATTTTTCCAGGAATACGGGAAAAATAGTTTTGTCCAAATCAACCGTCGGCTTCATTGGTTTATTCAACAATTTATGAAAAAATTCCAATTTTTTATTTAGTTTTTTGTTTGTATCTCCGCTTCTATTGTTTTTAGAAAATTTTTTCGACCACTCATCTCTTCATCAAATTTGCTATGAAATATATACTTCTGCAAACTCATTATTTATTGTTAATAACACGTTAAGGGCGGGAAAAACCAAAAAACAATTTTTTGTACCCAAAAACTCCCGATCGACGTAGGAAAAAAAACTATCTTGTCGATTTGAATGTACCCCTAAGAAAATATAAATATTAAGTTGTACAACAAAAAGGTATTAATCTTACTAATATATAAACCAAAGTCGCTAAAACCGTTGTAATCGCTAACCGTGAAAACTACTGAACCGATATAAAATTTTGCACACTGATTCATGATATTTCCTAGATGGTTTTGGTATCGTTTTTATCTTATAAATTTAATAACAATAGCAATAAATGAGCTTAAAGTTTTTCAATAATACGCCAGCTTTTCACTTTAGTTCAGTAAAATCCGCTAGGTGGCGTCGACATAAAATCGAGGCTACCTGCAACAGAATTAAATAAGTGTGGTTATAATAGGCCGAAGCGTCTCGATAGTGATGTAGTCGAGTATCGGCAGTTCAACAAGCTGTATAGAGAATGCTGATAACAGTCTTGCAGCTAGGTATCCCGGTTACGGACGACACTCTTCTCTAAGGGGGAAGGGACCTAGGTGTCCATTCACCATGAATCTCGACAAGTGCGATAAAAAAAAAAAAAATTAGTTCCAACCGATGCCGTCTCTGCCACAATACCAGGAGACACATCTAGCCAGAGCACAATCTGCACCAACTCTTCAGAGTTGTGTGGCAGTCCCACCATCCCGTCTGGTGCAGTCAGAGAATTTTTGGCTGCAAATGTAAGCCAGGGAAAACAGCTCTGAGGGGCACGGGCAGCCACAACGGCTACCTTCTTGGTCGTCGCGTCCCCAACGCGCTCACCCATATGTTCCCGTCCAACGATGAGCGGTTGGTTATCCGTGGAACGACCCGAGACGAGATACTCCCAGGGTAAGAATCAAGCAACCCGTAGCCAGCTCTTCATCATCAGGAATAATAATAAAGAATAGCCTGGAAGTTTCACCACTGGCGCTTTTTAGGGCCATCATAAGTATTTACGTTTCCTACTTAACCATCAATTTCATCGGTTCTTTTTAGGATCTCCCTAAGTGTAAACTACCTTGCCAACAAATACATTTTTATTACCATTCCTGGAAGCGATTCGTCGACTAAAAGACTATATTAACTAATTACGGACACTATTAAACCAAGTCAGCCATTCACTAGCAGACGTCACCTGCGGAGTTGTTCTTCGCAAGGCTGGAAAACCCGATGACTGACGATCCTATACTACCCTCTCGACTCTAAGCATTGAACCAGGAATCACTGATCCTCTTCAAGGTCTGCGCTGGGCAAACCTATAACAGCTATAAAGGAAAAAAAACTTGAGCCAACGGGACAGCCTCCACTGGACAAGTATCACTAACCAATCTCCCTATCTAAGATCACCAGAACAACTGAATCTGCAAATAAAAAAGGTGCTTTAGACACCAACGTCTTTGACGTTATACCGGGAGACGTTGGGAAAAAGCACTACAACTAGCCCCAAAGCTTCGGACTTTGTAATTTTCCTCCCGATCAGTCTGGATCTTCAACAGCAAGCCAGAGAAGATCACCCTGAGGTATCCAGGCAGTCACAATTGCTGTTAACTGCAGTCAAGAAAGAGTTAACTTGAGAATCTCACCGGTCTTTTTTAGGGCCATCGGACGTCGATCTACCTTGCCAACAAATATATTAGAACTTAACAAAGTTGACAGAAAACAGTTTTTAGGGGTCACAAAAATTTCAAGCATGCCAAAAGTCGCAAGAGGGTGAATTGGAAGAAAAACTTCAAGTGGATCTAATAAATACAATTTTACTTAGGCGTCAAGAAACTGACGCAGAAAATTTAACGATATTGAAACAGCAGCGTCAAAATCGACAACCACAGAGTCAATTACGTGAGAGATCAGCTTTTAATTTACCCTCACAGCAATTTCTGAAATCTTTAAAGATCCTACTTCAGATTTTTTAATGAGTAGAAAATGTATTTGTGTTTCTGTGGCAATAAAAATGTAGGGTTTAAGGTTCAGGACTTCGTTGCTCTTGTAATAAAGTTGTGAGATATGAGAAAAAAAATTTTTTTGTAATATAAATTTTTTGGGGGTTTAAAATCTTAACAGCTTTGAAAAATAGCCGTTTTCGTGAATTACACGGGAGAAACTGTAAATGAACGGCTTCTTATGGCCACCGATTTTTTTTTGGCATAAAGAACGCACGGTACTTTTCAGCATAATTATTTTTTAGAATTTTTACACCTTATTATTTGACCAAATAAACTATACGGATTCCGAAAAAATACATTTTTAATAAGAAGGTTTTTGTTCTGACATCAGGAATATGTGTAAAGTTTCTAACTGAAAATATGTTTTACATGACATGACAACACACTAAGTACGGTGTTTTGTTTAGTAAGTCTCGGGCGAAGCCGCGACGGGGGGGGGGGGGCTGCTAGTGATTATATAAAATACAAAGTTTTTACCAAAGCGAAATGTCGATAAACCATCAGTGAAGTTTGTAATAACACTTCAAAGTTTTACTTTAGAAAATTAATTAACAAAAAACTAATAATTATTTTGCAATTTTACATATAGCTCTTTGTTATACAACTTCATAAATTCCTATAAATTTAATAGGAAATTTGATGAAGAGATGGGTGGTCAAAAAATTTTTCTTAGAGCAATAGCAGCGGAGATACAAACAAAAAACTAAATAAAAAATTAAAATTTTTTCATAAATTGTTAAATAAACCAATGAAGCTGACGGTTGATTTGGACAAAACTATTTTTCTCGTATTCCTGGAAAGATTCTGAAGGGGAATGACCAATTTCTTCTCTACTGGAAAACATAAGACTGAAAAATCCTTTGAACCATAGACTCATAATTTTTATTCCACTTATAGGCACACTAATTTCCTGAACGTGATAAAAATTGTGATGATTATTTCGTATGGAAATTCGTAGCTTATAAAAGGATTTTTTGTTAATAAAAAATGTATTGTCAAAAATCAAACAGAAAAATCGCTTATTGCTCAGAGATTGATATACGATTCTATAAAATCCTATGGTAAGCGTTTAATCAAATTTGAAATAACAGAGAATATGATATTTACTGTTCGCATGTCTCCTTTTTTATATTAAGGTAATTTAGCACAAGATAGAAAAAAAAGAGAAAGACAACAGAAAAAACTTAATTATACTCTTTTAAAAGAATTAGAATTGAGAATAAAAAAAATTTTGAATAATGCATTGAAAGAGAACGTGGCTATCGAAAAAGGAATCTTAGATCTAACAAAAGTTCAATTTAAGCCATACTAATGTATTTGATACTTTTTGAATGTTAGGTACTAAGTTTAAGTCAAGAATTATTCATTATATGTTATTAAACAATACGTTCTTCAGAAATACGATCTCATGTTCTTATTATGTTTAAATATAATGAATACAACGATGTACTTTAAAAAAAAATTTATTCTATGAAATTCCTTAAATAAAAGCTCTAAATAACCTGGAAATCTCAGGAAATATTTTTTAGTGAAATGGTGGACATTCTGTCCTACATAGAGCATTGGCGGTGAGTATGAATGTTTTGTCTTTCATAATCCTCCAGGAGATGATCGAGAAGAAATCAGGATGATGTAGAAATCTTCTTCGCGTCAGTAATACTAGTGCTTTCTCGCGAACTATTTTGGAATGGTTTTTGGATACCCATAACGAGTGTATTTATCTTTTGTTCGTAACAATGACCCCGTTTTACGAGTAGTAGTTGCTCCAATTACTGCTTTTCGATGATTCATCAGTGACTTTAGTAATCAAAAAACGATATCCTGTGTTGTTTTGAAGGTAAAAATGTATTGGGTATATGGATGGAAAAACAATATTCAAGGTACGAGCCCAAACGTCATCCTTACATCTTTATATATATATATGTACCAAAAGCAAACATTAGGTAGAAATGCTCCAAAATTAGAGCAAAATTTGTTGTTTACTTAACTTTACCAATTTTAAAGTAATACAAAAACAGCTTATTTCATATCATAATAGAAGAAACTGGTATTGTTTGTCATGAGTTTATTCGCTTGATTTTGGGAGAGTTACAGAAAAAAGACAGTGAGCTGTAGGATGCAAGTCTTCAACTTTTTATTGACTCCTTGCTGGAACTGCCGTTCTACGCTGATTCTCGCTCCCTCATCGCCTCAGTTTCCTCCCACTTGGTACAATTTTTCTCCTTCTTCTATAGAGTGAGGAAAATTCACAGGGGGTAGCTGGTAGCGGTGTTTTGTCTGGGTGTATTTTGATAAATTCAGACATTAATCAGGGTTCTTCTCCGAGTCTCCTACTTCTTTAGATTTACGTTAATGATGTAAAAAATATTTTCTCAAATTCTGAGCTTGTTATTCGCCGAAGTTATAAAGCTTTTTAAAAATGTAAAGAATGTTTCTGATGGCTTAGATCTTTCGAGTAACATTGAAACTTGCTTGAATAGAAGTACTGACAATAAACTTACCGCAAATGTTGGTAAATGTGCTGTGATTTCGTGTTCCAGATCAAGAGAGGTTATTGCGTTTAGTTATAACTTCTGTGGAACCTTATTAAACTGTCTTTCATAGGTTAATGATTTAAGAATTGTTTTTGAAAGTTTTTTTTGGATTTGATGAGCAAATAAATTGTGAACTTTCCACTGTCTACTTAAACTTGGGGATTCTTGAAAAAGAATCGTAAGGACTTGACAAACGCTAAAACGTTCATATACTTATACAAATATTTTATCCTTCCATCTCTTCTGTACATGTCTCAGATATGGAGACCTTACACGCAGCAGTCAGTATGCGATGTTGAAAGGTTGCAGCACTGGTTTGTAAGATTTTCATCGTACAGTCTTGATTAGCCAATATCACGTATTGATCATGACTATTCACTTATCCAATTTTTGGCTGGTTCAATTAGCGTTGGTCAGCTTCACCTTCACAATTATTGTTACCTTGTGTATAGAGTTATCATTTGCGATGTTAAATGTGGTTGCTTTTTTTGATGTAAGAGATTGCAGTTGTACAGTTTAGAATCGTATGGTGACAGTTAAAACTAGCTTATTGCGAAATTACGTAAATCAATTAATGTTGCCTTGGCTGAAGATACTACAGAACTTGCTTCTGGTGAAATTATAAGTGCTCTTCACATATTGTATTTGAGAAACGTGTATTCGAATTTTCAAGTGGTGGCAAGTGACTTCTTTTATCGCTGCTAGTTGATTGTAAATAATGCTGTTCTTTGTGTAGCATAATTTTTAACGTGCAAACTACCCGTAGATTCTTTAATAAGTAAGTAAATGGTTAATATTGTTTTTTTGTATAAGTTACGAATTTGTAAACCACTATTCAAGTTATGCTGCTGCTTGCTGATTTTTTTTTTAAATTTCTTATGAGTTTATTGATTGTGTTGAAAATGTATACGATTGTAACATACCAATATTATACTTAGCTAAAGAATAACGAATAAGTTTACTGAATGTTTAATCAGTAGACCTCGTCAATATCCCAAATTTACCACTTAAAGACCTAAATTTTTTTTTTTTTTATTGAAATATGTAGGTTACTTTAATTTAATGCGAGCTACTTTATACGCAACGTATACTAGAAAAAAAGTTTATATTCATTAAAAACGTAACATGATTAAACAATTGCAATTTAAGTATTTATTATATTTATAATGTTTTTAGTTGTTGAGCGATAAAACAAAAAATAATTTTATTGAGACAAAGATGGTTTTTTTTTTTTATATATATATTATAGAGTTGGTCACCTCACATGAGGTATTTACACTTACTAAATTAGTATTGAAGTGGTGTTACAATCATATACTTGTTAAACACTCATAACATACTATGTTGATACAGTAGTTTTCAATATATTAGATAATAACAATTGTATTTTCTTCGCAATGTAGAAACAGATACAATAAGCCGCTTAGTCGCAATTAGGATTGGTCGCGTTGCATGCTTAGTTACATTATCGCTTTTTTGTAGTACAGTAAGGTTTTCAATTAGTGGTTTGTTTTTTCGGAATCATGGATTATCATCCCGAGCCAGAGTGCATAGAAAAAATCTGAGTGACCTGACCGGGATTTGAACCCACGATCCCACGAGCTGTGTTGTTTCGGTGGCTAGCACGATAATCACTGAGCCAACGACGAGCTCGACAAATTGTAAGGGTCTAACCATACCCTATATAATTATGTACTTATTGACAGGTATCCATCGCCAATTTAAATTCAAGTTTATACCTTTTAACACTGGCCATCCAGTTTATTAGGAAGTGAATAAATAAGATCAATATAATAGCGCCTGTAAATCGACTATACAAAATACTTCTATGTATACCGAAACAAACAATAGTTTCGAATTGCGGCAAAATGTGCAAGTCATCCGAGCCGCCTAATCAAAGCCGCCGACGCCGCTGCTCCTCGGGAGGGTATCAAAGGCCCACGCAAGCCCATGTTAATCACTTTTTGCCATTAGCAACGGTCCGGCTCTTTCACTAGGAAGCTCTGCTCTTCAAAGCACTGTTGTAATATTATCGCAATAAATAGCGAATTCATACCTATATATTTGATTATCATTTCTTGTATTATACCATTCACTTTGAATACTTCTTTGGCTACATGGGCGACGAAGAGGCTATTATAATCCCTTAGTTTTCCCCGTACACCAGTGACTCCCCTCTTGTGTTCCTTGGGTAAGGAGCGGATCTCTGGGGCAGTACGAACTGGAGCTATCCTCTAGGTAAGGAAGCTATTGAACCAGCGGATCTACAGGTCAATATAAACTAGAGCGATCCCAGGACATTGTCGACTTACCGCACCCAACGGGAGCAAAAGAGAGGCAATAAATTCTTGTTTAGTAATATCTTAAGATCACGTGGTGGTGTGTATCTCGAGTCAAGGGCATTGCGAATTTGACTACGTTCCTGCACACCTCCACTAAGGTATCTCGTAATACGTGTTGGGGGCAATACGAATCCAACTTTGTACCTACGAGTCCTCATTGCTGCCTATCCCTCTTAAAGGTGAATCCATAAACACTAACACACATGAATATATGACGTCACGTGCAAGAACCAGAAAGTAATACTGATTCAATTTACACTTAACATAGCTATATATAATCACGACCCTTACAAAATATAGTTGAAGTTATTAAAGGAAACGTTAAAAAGTCTACCAAAAAATGATTTTTACCTGCAAAATACGGTATAATCCTTGTTTTAATGCACGTTAAAATAATTGTAGTTACTTAGTGCGTAAAGAAGTGTATAATAACGTCAAATAAAAAATTTTAAGAACGTTAAATTTTTAAAGATTCAATAACTTATTTACTTCAAATTTTTTCATAATACAAAATCTTATACCAAACAATATTTTCTTCTTCTTAATCATCATCACGTTATATTTAAATTATTTTACTTCGACTTTTAATTTTCACAACGTGATGTACAATTGATCATTAAAAAATAGGGGTTTTTCAAAAATCAATTAAATTTATTAAAACTTAAACCTCAAGATTTGTTAGTAGTCATGGATAATTTTTACTAGATTAAAAAAAAAATAATAATAAAATTGAGTCCTTTAATTGTGTAATAAAGTTTGGATTAAAACCGAAAAAGTCTCTGGCTAGTGAAAATTTTCAGGTAAAATAAACGTTATCGTATTTTTTTGTATACGAAGTTGTTTATTTTAATACTCCAATAACTAACTTTATCGTTAGGAGTGGTGTTGGCTCAGTAGTAAGCGTGCATGGTACTGATACAACACCGCTCGAGAGATCGTGTGTTCGATTCCCGCTAAAAGTAGATTTTTCGGCTATTTTGGAGCGTGTTTTCCCGTGGAGTCTTCTTTCAGAGTGATTTTAGGATTTTTCCTTGCCCCACAGGTCTCTAGGCCTGGATAAATGCAAAACAGTGTTAGAGCAATGGGTAAGAATTAGCAGGGAGCGCCGGCCTTACTGGTGAAGGGTGGTCCCTGAAACATAGGGCTTCTCCGGGGATGTCAATTAGCCTAGATCTGATGCTTTGGCAGAGAGTACCGGCTTAACGAGTGGGGAGTGGACGAACTACAGTATGGAGTCGTTTCTGGAAAAAACTATACAGTGACAAGTGGATCCGATGCACCATTGGCGCCTAGTATCAGCTTAACTGGCAAAGCGTATCACTGGAGATATTCTCACTGGTATTATATCAGTTAGAATATTGGTAAATGTCATTGGTAAAACCTCAAAAATTATTAAAAAACAGGTTTTTGATTATCTAATTATCCAGCGTTTTTATTATATACACATTTCATCATCACTCTTATCACACTCGTTAAATGATTCTAATTCATCGACGTCACTTTCACTATTGTTGTAGATATAGTTCTCTTCTTTGCTGCATAAATAGGTATTGTTTAACACAAATTTTTTTACAGTAAGGCAATATTTTTAAATATAGAAGAAAATTTCCTTTTTTTCTTAACATAAGTTTTAATAATTTTTGTGGTTATAAAATAGGAAAATAATATAAACTCCGATTCTACAGTGGTATGTTTTGTGATTTATGTTTGTATCTGGAAAAATAATTCATATGTCAATTTTTTTAGGACGATTTACAATGTTTTTTTAAACAAAGTAGCATATTTTCATTTCATGCGTGTTTTGAGGTTATGTTGAGTCAGTATAAGAAATAAAATCAGTATAAAATTAATATTAGGGTATAATGGCATCAATGTATTTACTTTTACATGTTTTTTAGTTGTTACTTTTTTTTTGAGCCTGTTTCTTGATTTTTCTGGAAAATAACCAAGAATCAGACTTTTCTTGAGGTTAGAACAATGTATGTTATACTCCCCTATAATTTTCCTACATTCTGCATTAAGTGAACTAGAACATCCAAAAAGAATTATCAATCTATCTATTTCCGTTCGCGAGTTCTACGATTTTGGAACGAAAAAACCCGTTTTTGCCCACTGTGCGGCGGGGCCACCCACTTACCACCTATGTGTGGGGGTGTATTGCCGCACCCATTTCCAACCCTCTTTACTGACATGATATCTGAATCCATAGGCACAGTGTGAGTATCTCCGGTGGAACACCTTGTCAGTTAGCACACTCTGCACCAACAGTGTATCGGGTCCACTTGCCACTGTGTAGCCTTTCCCCGGAGAGGACTCTACAATATTCTAGGACGTCCACTTCTCGCCGGTTAAGCCGGCGCTCTCTCGCTCATCGGATCCAGGCTAATTAGCATCCCCAGAGAAGCCTCATGTTCCAGGGACCACTCCTCGCCGGTAAGGCCGGCGATCCCTGCCTGACGCCTGGCATCGGATCCGCATATCCCTACGTATAAGCCCCAACACTGTTTCGCATTCACCCAGGTCTGAAGACCTGTGAGGCAAGGAAAAAATCTTGAAATCACTCTGAAAGAAAATTCCACGACAAAATCAGCCTCGAAACAGCCGGGGTTACATAGAAACTTTTCTCGATAAAAACAGTTTTTGAAAAAAATCTGCATTCACCGGGAATCGAACCCACGACCCCTAGAACAGCGTTGTATCAGTGACAAGCACGCTTACCACTGAGCCAACGCCGCTCATACAAACTCAGTTAAAATGTTATCTTGTATCCCATGAGAATAATAAAAACTGTGTTTGTGAATGTAAAAATCTTTTTCTAAGAGATGCAATGTTTAATGGCACCTAAATAGTATGTACAAAACGTTATAATTCATACAACTATGTATTATTAATAAAATTAATTGAAAAATAGTAGTTCCTGTACCTGGTGGCTTATCTGGTTTGATGTACACTAGGTGCAAACTCCTACTCAGGGCGCAGTAAACGTCCAAAGATAAAGAAAAAGCCTTGAGTACAAAAAACACCATTCTAAGTACAATCATTACATATTTTTTTAAAAGAACTGATGTTTTACAACAGTCAAAACACTCAAGTTAGTTTAAGAAATGCGTATACGTATTATAAGTTGTAAGTATAACGCTGTTAGCCGATAAATAATCTCGTCAAACATTCTTGTACAATTTTTTTTTATTTTACAATTTTTTAGAATACGAAACGTTTCTATATCTCAAATTTGTAATAATTTTATAGCATGTTCGTTATTAAATGAAATCTCATCATTTAAATTCAAAGTAAATGCCAACAACATGGTCATTGAAGGTGGCACATTACATTTGTACTTTTTATTTACTTGACATCAGGCTATGACACTTAAATACATTGGGTAATACAGTTGTCACAATTCAAGTTATCACTTTCTTTTCATAAACAATTACCGAATTGATAATGTATCATAGAATATTGTGTGGCGAACCTACATTTTCTTAATATTTTTTAAAAGTTCAGAATTCCCTTCTTAGTACCTGGTTTTGTAATGAGAGTCAAGTTATAATTCAGAAGATGTTGCATCAAATGTACATAGAGTTAGTATGAATGACCTCCTATAAGGGATCACGTTAAATATTTGTTTTTAAGTAATTTGTTTTGAAAAAATTTTTCAACAGCATTGTTTTAAATTTTGTAAAATAATTGAGTTAATATTTAAGTGTAATTCCCACAAGTTTCATTCATTCTTACAGTATTTTTATTTCATAATAAGTCACCTTAACAGTTTTATTAATAATCATGCTTTGACTACTGTTTTTTAAAACTGAAGTATTTGATAGGCTATCAATTTGTTTTCAAATAAAACTTTTGTACTATAAAAATCACGTTAAGTCTTATCTATTATTCTCAAAACTTCTTTGCAAAATCGTAGGGACCTCATCTTATAGAATTAATCTCACTTTTTTTATTTTTTTTTATTTCCAACTTTTTTAATCTTGATAAAACGTTTTTAACATTCTTTAAATTCGAAGGTGAACAACAAACTCTTTGGCTGGTAACACTTTTTGGAAGTTGAATAGATGCAATATCAGTCCAAGCCATGAATACATATTTTTTCTTGAAAAATAAGATAATAAATTGATGTTTTATAGAGGAATGTTTTTGTCTAATCCTTTGCGACCGTCTATAAATAATGTTTTGTTGTTTCGTTTGCATGTAATTTGAAAAATGTTTGTTTCGTTTTTTAGGCTCTATTATTAACGCCCTAAGGCGTACTTTGCGCCCTGTAACTACTTTGCGCCTACGGTCCAGAATGAACATTCGTAGGTGCTGGCCAGGGGTACTTACGACTTCCTGCAAGACTGTGTTTGCCGTGCTTGGGAGTAGCAAGACTGCAATTTTCTAACATAATATTGTACACAGTAATAAACAATTTGACATTAAGTATAAAAAAAAGAATAGTACTTACCCAGGAAGGAAAAATATAAAAATCTCATGTCGCAGAAAATTACCAATAAGCATTCGATCTGGGTGACTCTCTGTTTTCTCTCGTGGGCATGGATTGTATACGATTTTTTGTCAGTTCTTCTTTCGGTGAAATATGTTTAAAAAACTGTTTTGAAAGATTAACTAGAATTTTATTACACTTAACGCTGCATTAAAGTATTAAAAAAAAAAAAAAAAAATTTTTAAATACTGCGAAATATCACGGGATCTTGTTAATTAGTGAGTTGGGGTAAAGGTGGTTTTTCTATTCAGTAATATATTTATACCGTAGCATCTTTGTCTCTTGAAGTTATACAAGTTTTGCGTATGTAGACCAAGGGTAAAATTGTAGTTATCACATTATTAGTGTTGAATTAAAGTAATTCTGAGGATGACATCAAAAACTTAACGAGCTAATGAAGTATTATGCTTTCACACAAGTTAATTTATAATATTAATAAAACAATCATCCATATGTTCAACGAGGCATATTTCTCCTGGGTTTTTAATTATAGTATATCCTATATACTGTATCACATCCTGTAAACCTGCCTGATATAAAAAAATAAATGTGAGCTTTATTACGAAGCCAAAAATATTAACGCACTAAATTTTATGTATAGTGTAATAAAACTATATTTACGTATTACATTGGGAATAATAGAAGCATGGATCATATCTACATCGATCTTCTTTGACTCAGTGTTATCGTAACTATCTTATTAACTATGCTTTTTTCTTTCTTTTTTTTCTTATCTCTTATGATCTCTTAGCCCAGTGACACTTGAGTAAAAAAAATTTTTTCCATTTCTATTTATACTTTAGGAATCAGTTACCTACTCCAAGCCTTTAATTATATTTTTCAAATTAAGAGTTATGATACTTAACACACATAATACAATTTTTACTTAATAATTTACTTTTAACCTTTTACATGACAAGTGTAATCCCAAAAAATTTTAACCAATCAAATTATTGTAATTGTGTTTGTAGTAATAGAATCAGTTCTTTGTGATTTTTAGGATAATTTTTATTAGTAATAATCCCTTTGAACTTGCATTAAAATTTCAGCAAAAAAATCTGTTTTCGAACATTCTCAAAAAAAGCGAATATTCCACAATAACTTTTTCATGTTATCATTAATTTATCTGTTACTGCTTACATTTAAAAAAGTTTCAGTTTTTAAATAAATGTCATATAGGTGGGTTGGATCATTGCTTACAAGAAGCTATTTCAATTATAGTTACTCCGCTGTTATTTATTAAAAATTCAGAACAAGAAACTTCGTGTAACAGCTAATTAATTTGCATAACGTTTTTAGCTACCACCCAATACAACATGGCAAATGCTGCGAGATAAATGTCAAGATATAGGTGAAGTCAAATATGCTGAGATGAGAGGCAACGATTTGGGTTTGGTACGATTTGCATCTGACTGGGATGCAGAGCGTGCTGTGTGTATCCTTTAAAACGTAAAATGAAATAATAATTTATAGTTTTTTATTATTGTATAATGTTTTCATTATCTTTTTTTTGTCACTAAAAACTCGAAACATGATCTAAAAATTAAGTATCAGTTTTATTTAGCAAATGATTATAATTTATTTATTAAAAGTGTTCTACAGATAATATATTTGTTTACAAGTAATTGTACTAAGTATACAGAGTTTCAATGATTAAGTGGTTAGCTTGCTAGCCTCCTTGCTGGAGAAACTCTAGGGGTTGTGAGTTTGAATCCCGTTGAAAATCATCGTAATTTATTCTAAGATTCTTACCTAGCAAATAAAGTTAGCTAGAAGACATGTGATAGTTTCGCTGCTCACCCTGACAGCGTGTTTAAGTTATTGGGTTCTGCTCTTTTATGATTTCTTAAGGTTTTGTGCATAAGCACACGATCAGTAAGAGCTAATTTAGGAGTGAGAATAAAAACTCCAAAGTCAGGTGTTAGTTTGAGCAACGTTTCGTTGGTCTTAACGCCAACCTCATCAGGCTCAGTCTATATCGTTCAGACGATCGTTACAGACTGTCACGATCTGGAGTCTGTAACGATCGTCTGAACGATATAGACTGAGCCTGATGAGGTTGGCGTTAAGACCAACGAAACGTTGCTCAAACTAACACCTGACTTTGGAGTTTTTATTCTCACTCCTAAATTAGCTCTTACTGATCGTGTGCTTATGCACAAAACCTCAAGAAATCATGGAAACAATTGGGAGCAGAACGGCACGTTCAACAAACACCGTAATGAAATTCTGCTCTTTTATATTTTTTTATACATAAAGTATTATTTACTTTGGTTACATTATCACAAAGAGTAGAGATTTTGCAGTAGTATTGGACTTAATGTTAAGGAAAAGAGTGACTAGCTATGGCTGGCTCCTTATGCCTATGGTGTGAAAGACGTGACGGCGCGAAGTGGTACTCTAAATCTGGTGGCTTAAGTGATTCGATGGTGCTCGCGGTTTGGAAAATTTGGTTCAGAGGACGTAAAAAAGAAGAACCTCCAGCCAATGAAAGTCATCCCATAAGTGCAGTACACATGCAAAATATGTCATTCATTGGTTGATGGCTGTTCTTCCTTTCATCCTCTGAGCTGAGCTTTCTAATTTGCCAGTCCCATAAAAAGTGATCGATGTTTTGCCATGTTAATCATTGTGTGTACTTAAATGTTTTTTTATTTACATTTATCTTTGCTTATAAAAGATGACTAATGCAGGTTTTACGTGCTTTTAAAATATATACTAACACTATGAGTATTTCATTAGTATGGTAAAGAAATGCGTACATTTTCCAGTATTTCATTCATATAATCAGAAACGTGGACATTTCTTCCGATCATTTAGATCACTTGAGCGGCTTGAAAAGAGGAACTGCTAACTTCTGCATAAGTCATATTAGACCGGGCTCAAACAGTGGTGAACCGAGAAAAATTATTCGCACCCAATTTTTTTGTTTCGTGTTTAAAGTATAGTAATGTACTTAAAAATTCATCTTGCCACCCAAGAATGTGGTCAGGTATTGTTTAAACAATTTTTTTGTAAACAATTACGTCAAAGTTGTTTTTTCGATCTGTAAAAAATATTCTCAGGTTCTTTGGCACATTAAGAACAAAAAACCAATTAAAATGCATATACCTGAACCCCACAGTTCTCGAGTAAAAAAATCCCAAAGTTTCAAAAAATGCATTCTTTCCGATTTTCAGGGCTCTACAAGACTACTAAATAAAAATATTTTTATATGTTACAACACACGATAACAAACTGTAAGCCATCCTTTACAAACTCCAAAAAAGAAAATGTCAATAAGTTGAGTGGCAAGATTGTTTTTTGCAATAAACGTTCAGGGCGTTTCAGAGTGCGCTCCCGCTTGAGTGTATACCTATATATGTTCACTACACGCTGAGCCACGCAACATATATATAAGTTTCAAGTACATTACTATACTTCGAACACGAAAGCACAAAAAAATTGGGTGTGAATAATTTTTCCTGGTTCATCACTGTTTGAGCCCGATCTATATCTCCATGTTATACAGTTACATATCAAGGCGAATTTACATGTTTCAATGGCCCGTAGGTTTCAATTCGAAACCGATAAGATTTTGCGGTAACGCTACTACTATTAATACTAACATGGTACATTGATTTGTCACTATTATTAACTGATCTAAGCAGCTGCGTGTACATAACAATGTAACCAGTCATGAAAGAGTATGAATTATAGAACATGAATAAATACTAACACATTAGAATTGTATTGGTTGTCTAGTGGTAACTGTTCTATTTACAGGGACATGATTGTTCTAGGGGTCGTGGATTTTATTTTCACAGAATGCATTTTTCAATCTTTTTTCTTAGTTGCGTTTAATGAAAAAAGTATCTTTAAAACTGGTTGATTCAAGTCAATTTTTTTTTCTTCTTAATTTTAACTTATTTAAGTACCGGACTTTTCCTTATCCCACACGTGCATAATTGTAATTAAACTGCAAAAATGCTTAGCTATATCTATCTCTAACTATTTTTGCACTGCAAAAAAAAACTTAGCTATATCAGCTGTACAATACTGCCAATAGGGTGGTACTGGCTCTTATAATAGAAAAGACGATGCAGTACTGTGCTATTTCCATGGTATCACATCTACTTTTTCGGTGGGCTACAGTTGAATTACATACTAATCTCTAAAGTTTAGTAAAATTTTTTATAAGATATAATAAGATTCTCTATTGTATCATTCATTATTTACTAAAATCTTAACACTCTTAATCTCCTGCATTACATAGTTTCTCTAAACAGATTTTCCTAAGACTAATTTTCCTCAGTGTACATAAATTGAACTGTACAACCCATCTTGAATAATCTATTGTCACTTTTTTCAGATTTCATCTTCCAGTAATAACCCATATTTCTACCTGATACATTATAACACTTCTGATTACTGACAAAATATTTTCATTCTTGAAAAATCATTGATACACCGTATTTCTTGCAGGACTCGGAAGCTTTTTTTGCAGCTATAACTTCCTTTTTTTTGAGATCCTCAATGTGTCCTCTTCAATTTGCTTTTCTATGAAACATTAAACAAACACTAAAACAGTAAAACTTTTTCTATCCTATCTCCTTTGAAAATCTTTTTTTCCTCTACACTGTTTGTCCCTCTATTGATGACTTATACTTTCGTTTTGCTGGTGCAAGAAATAAAGCATTTGTCCTCTAAAAATCTACCCAGAGTTCCTAACATATCTAAGAATGAATCTCTTATTAGTATGAAAAGAGTTTTAAATTGTCTGGGTAAGCCAACAAGAAAACTTGAGTTAGCGTCCTCGAACGTCCTCTGTATCTCTTGTGTTAGTCGAATCCAACCATTGCTCAAACTGAGAACGATATCGAAATGTGCTCATTGTTACGCAGAAGACTTATGATTGGACTAGCACTTGCGCGTCGTTAATTAGATCTAAGTACTTAATTCCCAATAACCCAATGCTCTGAAGTTTTTTCATACTAATAAATATGAAATATGCTGCATTATAAATCTCAAATAGTTAAACCCCATTGACTCGAAGGATTTACTTACTTTCATTTGACGATTTACCTCCAAGCGTTGAAAACCAAACTAAATAGCTCCCAGTTACCCGGTGTGCTTATTTGCTGGTGCATTTATTTTATAAATAAATAAATAAAATTCCGAGCTGATGAGCCTCAATAACCCGATGCAATTGCTTACCTTTCGTCTAAAGTATAGTATAGTAGTTTTCATAGCTATTAGTGTGCATGCTCCAGGTCAAGCACCAAGCTTAAGGGATACCTTGTGTCTACCCTAGTTGAATTTGCACCGAGTGCAAACTATATTTTGTTTACTCAGGATGCAGTAAACAACCAAAGTTAAAAAACAAAACGCCAAAAGAAAGTTAAACTGTATAAATATCGTATTTTATTCTTACACTTCGAGAATTCATTTCTTCATATCATCAAAATTTTGTCTTTTGGTTTACAGTGTAAGACTAATTTTTCCCTACTTCCAAGGTGTAATAAAGGGTTTTTGCTTATTATTTAGTAAACACAATTAAACCAATGAGTTTCAAGGTAAAAACCATTTGAAAAAGAGCCCTGGAAAAGTTACTTGTATACATATTAAAAGTTTTTGTGTGACTTTGTCACCGGTATAAAATGCAACATTTGTGATGCGTATATACCATCAAATTTATAGGCTCATACATAAATAGAGGTGCTGTTCCAAGCACTTTTAGCCCATCCACGTTCTTTCATGAGGGTAAATAGTTTTTTAATTGAATCTTGAAACGTCAGAAAATATACGTTCGACGAAATTTCCATCTATTCGCAAAAAAACTATCACTCGTTCACAATTTTTTTTCATAAACATTCTACTTCTGTTCTAAAAAATAACTTTTCAGTTTTAAGGAGAATATACTTAACCAAATGTATTGAGTTTTCTGTTAGATAAGGTTTAATAAAATTTTATGTCCTAACCTTGTAGTCTTTATTTTGTAGCACCACACACTTCTTGCGCAAGAAGTTTTTATCTTCTTTTCAAGGCGAACGAGTTAAGTTGGAGATTCGAACTATCAATTGGATATTAACCAAATTATTTTCTACTGACATAAGCACAGTCGTTGTGCAATAAGTACACAGCGATGGCTATTTAACATTGCTGATCCCTCATATATTACATTTCAGTACAAGTTGATGTCGAAATGAATATAATATTCGTTGCGCATGTTACGTAGTGATCGATGTTCTAATTACTGATCGTTCACATTAACGCAAACTAATGCTGCAAGATAAGCAGTTTAAAAGATTGTTTGAAGATTGCACGCGTTTTTAGAGTTCAAAGAGAAAGTTATCGGACATATAAATTCAGAAGCAAATACATAGTTCGATGTTAAGTTCAGTTGACAGAAAAGATTTAATTTTTCGGGCAGATTTTTCTTGTGTATTTTTTCCATAGAACATTAATTTCTAAGTTTAGTTGCTGTTGAAGTTGCGCTTGATTTTATAGTAATCAATTATTAAAACAAAAACACTTTCATTCAGATTTTGACATTTATTTCTTTATACAATTTGCAAAAAATGAGTTCTGATAGTGTTTGCTAAGCATTACTATAGTACAGAAAGAGTAAAAATTACTTGTAATAAATTTCTCTGCTTACTTTAACGTGTGTAAAAATTTTAGCATGATTGGTGGTTTCTTTTTCCAAGCAATGAACTTGAATTTTTTGTTGCAATGATTGCAAAGTACTCTGACTCCCCAGAGACGAATTTTACCAGTTAAACCAAGCTAAAAAAAAACAAAAAAGTATTCAAGTTAATTGCCTCGATAAAGTTTTAAGCAAAAAATAAATGTAACAGATTTTATCAATTTTCTTGCAATACTTGTTTTCAATAGACGTACAAAACTTTAGAACTTTTGGAAAAATGATCATTAATTATTGCTCTCTGTACAGTTGTAAACGCGTTATTTTTTTCTAGTTAAAGAAAAAGTTGTCCTACCATGTACAGAAGCCAAGATAATTTTTTTTTCGTTTGTCAGGACAGCAGTCAAGCTTCGACATATTTAGGTTAATGATTTAAACTGTCAATTAAACAATTTATTGTATTAATTTGTACTGCATAACATAGTATGCAATAATAATTATTAAAGTTAACAGTGCAAGAGCTAAGGGCACTGATAAAAAACTGGTAGAGGAGATGAAGGAAAGAGGGACTCCCGGTAGGTACCTTAAGCTATACTGAACACGAGTGCTTTGACGATTTGTTGCAATATACTAATAAGACATATACTATTATGTATTACCATGCAGTTTGAATTAAAAATCGACTAATTAAAATTTTATTTCTCAGTATAATTTTGTTAACGGTACTTTCTGAAAATTGTTCTTTCAATTTATTCTCATAAATTGCAATACGATTTGAGTTATTATTGTAAAATTACATGTTTTGATTGTTATTAACTTCTGTTTTGTACAAATGATGAAAAATTTATGCCAGTATCTTACATACTTATCATAGCTTGAAATAATTTAAAAAAAAATTAAAGGCATAATGTTTTGTTCATTAACGTGTTTTGTAGTCTCTATATACGTATACAGAATATTATTGCAATATTAATAACTAGTCACGTATTTTTAAAATAATAATAACATATTTCTGATATACTAATAGCAATTATTGTTTCTAACTGTCATTTTTATAATATTGTCGATAAGGTCCTGTGCTTACAGCTTTACCTTTTTACTGTATATTTGTTAGAATCTGTGCTAACATACTTACCCTAGAGCCAGAGGCTACATATCATAAGTTGTTAAAAAGAAAATGGCCGTTCTAGTTTCATAAAAATACTATCTCTTAAAATATTTATTATCCATAACCCAAAATTGTTATTGGTATTCCTAAAATATATGAATAATAATTAACATTACCATAATGTTGAGTAAGTATTTATAACAATTAACAATGTTTTGATAAAGAAAGTTCAGTCCTGCAGCACACAATCGTTTTTTAAAATGAAGTATTAGCATTAATTAGTTATTATTTATCATTTGTTAAAATAATCAACAACAATTGTTACTTTTTGTACTATAATGTTAACTCAAATCGCTTATAGTTAATGAGAATAGATCCAAATAACATTTTTCACTTGAGTATCGCTAAAAAAATTGTTTTAAGAAATAAAATGTGAATATTTCCATTGTGGATTAGAATAAGACAATAATATTAGGTTAAGAAAAACGTAGTTTTGGTTTTTTTCATGTTTTACGAAGCAAATTTATTAAAATAAATTTCTCACACTTACAGTGATGTACGTGCCGTTTTGATCGATGACCTTTTGCCACTTTTCTGATAAAACCGCAATTGCGTCACTAAAACTTCTAAGATTTCTGGGCAAAAACTGAACAAAGTGATTTTTGCAAGCCTTTTTTGAAACCAACTTGTTTCAAAAATCAGTCTGGTTCATTTTATTTAACCAGCGATTCACAAAGGAAAAATCGGTCCATTAAATTTTTTCTGTTAATTTATGTGGAACTCTAGTAACGAGCTTTTTCTGAATCCAGCCTCACGTAAATGTTTCAAAACAGTTTTATGGTCGATTTTAAGTTTCATAGCTATGTCGTGAGATAAAATATGTTGGTTTGCCTCGATTTTAAAAAAAATTTTAGTAACTTTTTCTAACTTCAAAATTTCCTCAAACGAGCAAATCAATTCTGACTTTAGCGTTCATTTAAGCACTCATCACCATAAACACTACACAATTTTTTTTTTTGTATTAGGTTCTGACCTCGGTAGAGGTATGAACACTATAATTTATTTAAAGAAAAATATACAAGGTTCATTAGATATGTGATTATGCATAAGAAACAGAGTATTATACATTGTATATACATTCGCAATCAATAAACTTATTCCTATTACAAAAATTTATTTATTTATTTAATTTTTTATTTTTTTATTTTTTTTTATTACAATAGTTAGACTTAGCGATAAATTGTTCTATATTTAAGGTGGCTCCAGTGGCCTCAATGTTAAAATTATAAATAACCCAACCGAGGTTAATAAAATTGGATTATATTCTTTGAATTCCCATCTTTCTATTCGTATAAAAAAAAATTAAGGTTGACGATGAAAATTGTAAGAAATCATGCTTACAAAATCGTAGTTTTAAGACGGGTTAGATAGGAAATGCAAGCTTACGCAATATACAACCTACTGCTGCACTTATATAAATAACACGTAAGGTGTAAAAAACATACTATCTTGTATATATTATTACGCAGTTTTCGATGACATGAGAAAAGTGTCTTGTTATCGAACAAAATCTTTAAATAATCGGAGACTAAGTATACAGTTGCGAGTGCAAGTCAGCTCTCAGCTGTCTGCATTCTGCAGAGTACATATATATAGGTATAACTACTCTTGAACTTAGGAGCGTACCGTAACAGTTCATCAATTAGGGCACCATAAAACTTTTTTGTTTTTTTATATTAACTCACTAAAGTAACAGATAAAATGTAGAATATGGCTTACAACAGTCTCGACGATAATTTTATACCATATTTTGAAGAAAATAATGATCAATTTTTAGTCTCCCCATTTTGATACGGCACTAGGCGCTGGAGCCACCTTAATGGAGAAAATGAATTAATTTTTTCCAGTTTTCTTAACAAATTAGTTCTTTAACTAGCGTACATTTCACAGTGCCATATCACATGGTTGAGGGTTTCCTCGTAGAGGACACATTTGCAATTAGGATTATTGACAAAGTTTTTGCGAAAAAGACTTTCGGCCAGACTGTGGTGATTTGAGCGCATACGATTCACCATAACGACAGACTTACGAGAAAGACCTTTAGCTGTGAACCAAGGAGTTTTCTGTGTTGAAAAATAATGATCAAAGTATATTTTACCCTTACTGAGTCTATCATGCACATTTTTATTTGTAAATCTGGAGAAAGCGTTGTTCTTAAAGGTTTCAAAAAGATCGGTAAAATTGATATCGGAGTGATTAGGAGGGGGAAGGTTTGTAGCCGACTTAGCTATCGTGTCTACTATGTCATTATCCCTTATGCCTGTATGAGAAGGAATCCAGACTAGTTTAATCGAGTTGTTTGGATTTATTGAGGTATAAGAAAGGTATTTTTTTTAATGTCAAAGATCAAAAAATTTGTATTTATATTATTGCAAGAGGAATTTAAACTAGTTATTACACTTAGCGAGTCACTGGTAATTAAGTATTTTGTATTGGAAGTCGTTAGAATGAAATCCACAGCCGAGGAAATGGCAAAGCTTTCAGCTGAGTATATTGAAGCTTGTGTAGGCAGGCTGGTTTGGAACATGATGGAGGGATTAGGGCAGTAATAGGCTGCTCCTACGGAGAGAGCATTACTTATCTTGCTGCCATCAGTAAAGATAGGATTAGCGTTACGCTCATTGATGTAGTCATTTAGTAGCTCATTGGGATCAGCTACACCGCAAAGAGATTTGCGTAGTTTAAGATCAGCTGGGATAGATAGATGCAAGATATTGAATTCATAACTTTAAATACTAAAGGATGGAAACGATTTTAAAGGGTAGTTAGCTTTGTAAAAGGATATGATGCATTTGGAAAGGAGACGTTTATTGAGTTTTTTAGATTGTGTGTTAGAATTAAAAACGCTTTGCAATGTCAAAGTGGTTTCTGATGAAGCATTACTCTGTACTTCGGCTATAAAACTGAGACATAGTTGTTCAGCATGTGTCTTGATCGATAGGACTTTTGATTCCTTCAAAAGAATATTAGTGGGTGTACTTTTGCGAAAACCTAGAGCGATTCTTAGGGCCATGTATTGAATTTTTTTAAGTTTATTCCTGAGGTTGACGTTGTTAGGGTAATAGATAAAACAGGCGTAATCTAAGATGGATCGAATAAAGCTTTTATAAATTATCAAGAGTATGTCTGGGCTGCTTCCCCAACACGTACCATACAGGAAGCGCATAATATTAAGAGACGACAAGCACTTGCCGTGAATGTGTGCTATATGTCTTTTAAATAGCAGTTGGTAATCAAAGTGAACACCAAGAAATTTAACCGTTTCCGAAGATTTAACACTGGTGTCTCTAATGGTGATTTCAGAAGTACCAGGCTTGATATTTTTGTTGTTAAAGTGGACTAGTTTTGATTTACCTGGGGCCAGACTAAGACCAATATCTGAAAGATTGGAATCTATTATTGTTACAGCCTCTTGAAGTACAGGTAGAGTGTTAAGGTTTGGACTGGTTTTGACATACAGAGCGTTGTCATCTGCAAATAAGGATTTGTAGACCATGACGGGTAAATTCTTTATAATAGAGGCGGAGTAGAGACAGTACAGCAGGAGACTCAGAACTCCACCTTGTTGTACCCCTTTATTTGTCGTAACGTATGATGCAGAATGGTCAGTAAAAATTTTTCGTTCAAAGGTGTTGGAATGAATAAATTTGATAATTTGGGGAGAACACCCAAGATCTGAGAGTTTCCTTAACAAAATGTCAATGTTTACATTGTCAAAAGCCCTTTGCACATCGAGAAATACAGCATATACTCCTTGACCCTCTTTGAAAGCAGAGTCAATTGTGAGTGCGAGGTTAGCAAGGTTGTCAATGCATGAGTTCCCACGACGAAATCCATGTTGACACGATGGGAGCCAAGAGTTTTGTTCGGCGTACCACTGTAGGCGGTTTTTAACGAGAGTCTCAAGTAGCTTACAATGATATGAGGTAAGAGAGATGGGTCTATGACTAACTATCTGGTTTTTTAATAAAATTAACAAAAGTATTTTTCCAATTACTAGGGCAAAGTCCGTTTTTATAAATTTCATTAAATATGTTCAATATAATAGTCATGTATTCAGAGGGTAGTCTTTTAATGACGTCGAAGCCAACACCGCCTAACCCTGGAGCGGAATTACATCTTTTGCCCATTAGAGCTCTCTGTAATTCAGAGAGAGTAAACGGAGAGTCAAGAAAATCGTTTGCAATGCTAGGTAGAAGGAAAAGTGGGTCCGTGGGAACCCCAGGTGGACATAACTTGGAGAGTGCTGTGTTGTAATCTTTTTCGAGGAAGTTATTATTAGAAACATGGGAAGGATTGGTCTTGACCCAGGAATTCTCAAAGATGCGACACTTGCTCCAGATGTATGATGGATTTGTTCTAAAGTCGAGGGACTCGGCAAATTTATGAAAGGATTCTTTCCTTTTTGTTTTAAACAATTTTTTTGCCTCTGCGCAACGTTTATTGTAAGTGATAAGATCGTAGGGATCACAAGAGTATGAAAAGCGCTTGTAGACCGCTGTTCTGAGTCTCTTAGCACGATCGCAATCCTGGTCCCACCAGGGAACAGGGTTGCGATATTTTTTATTGGAGACTGAGTGTCTGACCGGAGTGTTGTCTTTTACAGCCTTGGTAACAGTTTCAAAGTATACTGAGAATTTCACTGTGGGGGAAAGAGCTGCAAAGCTGTTAGAGTAGAATATATGTTCTTCATCCTTTAAGGTAGATTCAAACTGTGTTTAACCTGAAGGATTTTTTTGAGTACATATGTTTATTGGTAGTTATATCTAAAAAGATGGGAAAATTGTCGGAGCCAAATTTCTCATCATGAACAGTGTAACAGATCGAAACCTTCAAGTTCTGAGTAGAAAGAATGAGGTCTAAGTTAGAGAAGTAATTTTTATGCTCATTAAAATAGGTTTTGGTGTCAAAGTTATGCAATACCAGATTTTGTGATGTACAAGCATTTTTAAAATAGATACCATTACTATTGGTATCGTCGCTGTTCCATGAGGCGTTGTGGGAGTTGAAATCTCCGATAAACATAACGTGACGCGTTGTGTCTACATTTTGGACAAATTTATCCCATAAATACTGTGGGAGAGTGTAGCCTGGAGATCTATAACAGCAAAGTATGTCTAAAGGGCATTCTTATAAATTCTTATGCCGCACAATTCAACAGAATAATTGGAGCTAAAGGTAGATAATTCGTTGTTATCAAGATTAGTTCTAATAAATAATACTATGCCTCCGCCATTGGCATAGGTTCTATCTTTTCTGTAAGTTAAAAAACCTGGAATATTAAGGGGGCTCCAGCGGGAGGAGTTAGGAGGTCACAGGTAGCTTAATTGATAGATAAAAACACGCTGATTCCAACGGTGTCCTGATTTACCCCTCTAACCCTGGAAAATTTTGAGATATTTGCTCTCAAAGTTCGTACATTATACATAGCCTCTCATAGAGCAACGTGAAAACATCGGTATTTTCTAACAATAATTGAGGAGTTACATGTCAGGACTGTAACTGTTTTATAGAAAAACATCTCAGCTTTCAGATGGTACCTTCAAAAATATAGGTAACCCTGGAAATATTTGAGATATTTTGTAAAGTATTGATCAAGTCATTGAATTAGCAGGGTCATGACGGGATGCCATCTTGTTGTTTGTAAGGCGCGCGCTTTTGAATATTTCAGAATTACACTGCAAGTACTTACATAAGTTTCATGTCATTTGTAACTCTTTTTTAATCGTGTTCTCCTATGGATTACTTACACATATTTTTTTTTTTAAATAAAATAGAACATTGAAAAATTTTAACTGCAATTATTTTTTATTTTATCAAAAATTGCGTCAATAATTTTTTTATTTGAAATAACTTTTACTTTATTATTCACACTCATAGATAATAATGAAGTGATGCCATTTGTAGGATCTTTTTTATATGCATCTACTAATACTTCTATTGATATCGATTCTTTGGCCATTTTATAAATTATCTTATCATTAATAATACATTTTAATACAATTAATTTTTGTTTGTTATCATCAATTACTTTTTTATTTCTTTTTTGCTGTTGCAAAATCATTTCAGCATCCTGCAAGTCTTGATGACTCTTACAGTGATGTGTGATTTCTTTCATTTTTTATAACACAAAAAAACTAATTCTAAATAAAACGCTCTGTACGTGACAGAAGCTGCTGTTTGTTTACCATAGGTACGGACACATCATATATATAGATGATGGTGCTCGCTTATATATACACGTATATATAGATATATACTCACAGAAGTGATACCAACTAACCGAATAGTTTTCGGGTTGGTACCAGTGCTCGCTGGAGCCCCCTTAAAGGTGTATTCGGGCTTCAGCCATGATTCGACGCAGATAATAATATCGAATTCTGTACACATTCTTTTTATGTCAAGTATTTTAGTTAAAATACTTATAGTATTCCAAAATAAGATTTTTAAGCAGTAAGCACGAGTTTCATTAGTGTTATCCATAAAACAAATTATAAGTTTGTTAAAGAGTAAAATATAAAATACAAAAAAATAAAAATTTTTCTTTTAAAAGTGAATAATTAAAGACAGATATTAATAACCTTAGGGTGACGCTAGTGTAGTAATTTAGTCTTAAGGATTATATATTTACAATTCGTCTTCATCGTATTCCTGGTTCGATTGTAGAAATTTCAAGTCAGAGCAGTCCGCGTGTCCCAGCCTGGAAGCCAGGATTTCAGCAACTTGCATTTCAGAGTTGTAAACTGGATTCTCTTGAGTCTGGTATAGCCAGTTATCGTTGACTTTTGGTTGGGTATGGGGTTGGGAAGACCAGTTAAATCTGTTGACGTTTTTTGTAGGCCGTCCATGATCCGTTCTTGAAGAGTGGCTGGGTGAAGTATGAGCCGTTTTTGACTTTGTTTGAGTGGCAAACTGTGGTGGAGCCCCGCTCTATAAACTTGTAACTAGAAGACTCGTAAAGTTGCATTGGTAAGTATCTCCTCTACAGTGGAGGATTGGCGAGTGGCCAACTTTCTCTTGCAATTGGAATTTTGTTTGTCGAACAGGCCTTGTAGAAGAGCTGTCATGACTGAATGTGTGCTACTTTTGTGGAATGGATGATCCTTTCAGAAAAGTGCTGCCCTGGTTATTATGAGAAGGTCTAGGTGGTCTCTCAAGAACTTAAGAGGAAGAGCCTGGATGTATATCAGAGTCTTGGTGAGATTCATGAGATAAAATCTGAAATTTGTTATGTGATGGATGATGGTGATCAAAGGTTAAACCAGGATATGCTTCAACAGATGGCAAGACATTGTGGCGAGGATAATAACCTAAAACGACTTTTCTAGCCTCTTCTCTAGGTTTATTTTCAAAGGCCATCATTCTCAGTATAGCTTTTTCCTCCATCATCGTTGGACAGGAGTTGTCCAAGGCAGTATGTGGGCCTTAACATGTTGCACACATTTTTTCATCTGTTGGGTAGTCTCCTGCGTGTCTTGGATTGCTGCATTGTTTACAGAGTGGTGAGGATCTGCAGATTGAAGAAGTGTGACCAAGTTTAAAGCAGGAGTAGCAGATGCGTGGGCTATCAACAAATGGTTGTACTTCATGCGCAATGTGATATAGATAGACATACTGAGGCAGAGATTGTCCAAGAAAAGATTTGACAATCGATTTAGTGGGTAGACGCTTGGATTGCGTTGTGCCAGAGACAGCTCCTGGATTTCTTCTAGTTAGTCTACGTACACTGTGCACTTTAACTTGAGATTTGATATCTTCAATGATTTCACTTTCCTCAACATCAATATCTACTCCCCCTTATAATACCTCTTTTCACGAGTCTATGATGAGGGATAAAGATGTCAAAATTTTTTGATAAAATTTCTTCGTCACTGAGGACCTTATTTGCCTCTTCTAAGGTTTTGAAAATGACCTCAATTTTGCTGTCTGATTTAAGAAAGGTCTGCTAGATCTGATATTTCTTGCTTAGAATCTTACTTATGGTGTATCTATTTATACCTTTGGCAGATGAACCTACAGATTGCCTTTTATCTTGGATAACAACTCCGAAGGGGCCATGGTTATCGGAGGAGTACAGCTGTGGAGGTCGAGCTGAGCGATTGGTGGTGGAATTTGAAGCATCTTGTTTACTTGCCTGGTTTTGGCTTCCGTTACATTGATAACCATTGTCTTGTGCATTTTGTTTGCATTTTGCACTTGTAACTAACCTATCATATATCAGTTATCTTTGTGCTTACAACTGGGATTATGATAGCTAGTGTAAATCGTGAATAGTAACGTTGCTCTCTCTCTAGATGGAGAGATGTTCGTTATTTTATTCCTTTATACAATTAATTATTACCGTAAATATATTTTGATTGTGCACATGCGCCAGTCGTCCCAAAAGTCCGAAGTCTATATCACATACTACACAATTATTGATGAGCCTGCGTTGCATTTTTCCTTTTTTGGAAATGAAAAAATAAATGATAACGAAAATGACCTTCTAGAACCTCTATTTTCTAATCGCAATAACTTACGTCTCAGTACAAAAATGGCGCTACTTTTTCATCTACTATGTTCAATAGACTATTACCTTTCAAATGCGCTATTGGCCTAATGCAGCTGAAAGGAAAGAATTAGCGAAACGGCAGTAACAGGCTTCATATGGAAAGTGTTGTGCCCTTATCAACATCATTAGCCTATATGTAGACAAAATGAATAATTACTAAATTACATGATAAAGTGTTAAGTTGTGGGTACTAGTTGTTGTTTGACTATTTTTTAGTACGTATGTAATTAACTAGCAGCTCCTTCTCCAGTCTCAGCTTCTCGGTCTCGACTTTTTCCTAGACTCACTGAATGGTACAGCGTAGTGTGTTAACATGTGATGTTGAACGTTTTCAATTCTAAATTTTACATCTATTTTTAACACTTTTCGGAACATAAAACTTCTTATTAAAAATTTTTTTGTTCAAAATCCACGCAGTTTATGTGATAAAATAATAAGCTGCAAAAAAGTGAAAAAAACATAATGGTGCTAAAAAGTATCGTGCATTTCTTACGCCATAAATTAGTTGTTGGTAGTAAAGGACCGTTGATTTGCACTTATTTACGTTGTAATAAATAAAAAGGGCTACTTGTTGAAACTGTTAAGATTTGAAACTGATAAAAAAAAAAAATAAAAAAAATTTTTTTACAATCTCAAATTTTATTACCAGAGTAACAGAGTCCTTGAACTTAATTCCTCCATTTTTTACTGCCACAACGTATACAAACACATATTATTCTACCTATTAAGTAATCTAGGAGATTTAAGTGATCACTGTCAGAGTTATAATGGAATACTGATCTCTCACTTAATGATTTGTTTATTTGACAATCTTAACACTGCTGTTTCGATCTCGATCAATGTTCTGCATTAGTTTCTTGACGCCTAAAATTGTATACATTTAAAGCAGTTCAAGGTTTCTTTCCAATTTGCTTTCTTGTGACAATAGGCATGACTATAAAATTTGTCAGCACTCAAGGCTGTTTTTTGTCAATTTTTTTAAGTTATAATGTATTTGTTAGCAAGATAGTTTGACGGCCGATGGTCCTAAAAGAGACCAGTGAGCTAAACTCTTTCTTGACTAAACTTTTCAGCATTCGTGACTGCCTGGACACTTCAAAGTGATCTCCTCTGGTTGTAGCACTGGACTGATAAGGAGAAAAACTACAACGTCTGAAGCGTTGGAACTAGTGGTAGAGCTCTTTTTTAATTTCTTCTCGTGTTACGTCGGAGACGTTGATGTCTAAGGCGCCTCCTTTTTTTGCCGAGCTCAGTCGTTTTGGTGATCTAAGGTAGGGATATTGGTTTTTGATGCTTGCCCGTTAGAGACTGTCCCGTTTGCTCAAATTTATTTTTCCTTTGTAGCTTCACTGTTAGGTTTGCCCAGCGCAGACCTTGGAAAGCACCGGTGAATTCTGGTGGAATTCTTAGAGTGGAAAGAATACTATGGAGTTGTCTACTGTAACCGTCAATTTTCTCGGTGATATCAAGAATCAGTATGCAAAATTTCAGCAAGATTGGTTGATTAGTTTTCGTGGTTAGTGATTACAACAGTTTTAACAACTTTGCTTTTTATATGAGTAAGATAGAAACTATAAATAGCGTAAATATACCGAATGTAAGTTGTATATCACCCTGCATACTGCAGATTGTTTGGAACATTTTCGTACTCCAAAACATTTTGCATACCATTGTTAACAGAAGAACTCATATTTCTTGAGTAAGTAAACATATAAATATGCCTTAAATTAAGTGCTATATTTTATCCTGCTTCAATAACTCAATAAACAGACCAGAAACTAAGTTTTATAGGTCTTCAACTATTGAGCACAGAAAAAAACAACGGTTGAATTTGATCACAGCAGTAAGGAGACTAACTTAAGTCAACCTAATCCAAGATTATAAATACATAATAATATGCCCTGCATTTTTAGTATTATAGTGTGATAATAGGTCTTACCGGTCAACATAGAATATATTATTATTTATGTAAAATGCAACATTGCTATGCTTACATTTTTCGGTTTAATTAGACACGCACTAACAAAAACTTGAATATAATTGTCGATATTTGTCAATCTGAAGTATATTTTTTGTTATTTTTTACAACTGGTTGAAAAAAAAATTTTTCACGCAAAATGGTACGTTTACTTTTAAAATTACATGATAAGGACTTGAGGAGACTAATATTTGACGAATTACTGAGGCTTTAATTTGATGGCTGTCACAAAGTGACTTTTCTTTTCAAGCGTTTTAGAATTTAATTTAATATTATGAGTTATACTTTCAAATCCTGTTTCGATGATTCTGTATATCCTACTGTTGATAATTAAAGACGATTGGTTAACTCAATGTAATAAATAAACACGTAAGTACCTATACATATAAATACTTTACGAGCAGTAGACAGAGGTTAGAACTTGACGTGCTTGCCGTTCATCATGGCGTCACTTGTTCTGCATGGGGCTAGAAGTATAGCTTTTTTAAATAAGTATTATTAGCAATATGTAGGCAAATAAGATTGACCATGTGTATATCGTTGTCATGGAAGAAGGTGCTGGATAAGGCAGAGAGACTTAGGTATATGTGTGTGTGCTTTGTTATATGTACATGTCTGGCTTGTTCGAGAGTTCTACAAGGACTGAAGTCGTTGGAAAGCGGTTACACCCTTGACTAGTATCGAAGTTGAGGAAATCCCCTTTAGTACTCTCCTTGAGTTTAAGCGCAGTTAAAACTTACAAAAAAAATTTTTAATAATATTGACAATTTTTCAACTGCTTAAAAATATCTCTTAAAGGAGACGCGACTTGACTTAAAACACGTTTATTTGTATGCCAAGTACTTGAAAGTCCGTATGGCAAAACCGATTTTTAGTACATTAGTAAGTTATGAAAATAGTATAATAAATATTTATGTATAAAATCCTTTAGGTAAAGCGAAGTAACATCAACAGTAAAACTGAACATAAAACCTAAAATAGAGTAGTAAATCACAATATTAATACACAGTATAACTTATGTCAAACTAAAAACATAGCAATCACAGTATCAGTAAAATTTGACAGGTACAATTGTATGGTCTCTCTCTTACTAAATAAACAGTTTTATTAATTAATACGTAAAAATAATAGAATTATTGAGGTTTGGTCTTACTCAAGTGGCTGCAAAGTCAGATATTTGTACTGAGAAGTTTTAAAAGCTGAGACCGTATTTTTCAGTCTAATAAGAGCTGGTATGGACTCCCAAAACCTAATTGCTGTTATTGAGAACGAGGAGGCATAAGATGCTAAGGTGGCATGCGGGATTCGCAATCCAATCTGCGCCTGGCGCGTTGGTCTGCGGGACTCATCAGAGACTAGTGGAAACAAATCAAACAAGTACTTTAGCATCTGCGTAGTCAAAAGCTTGTAAGTCAATACTCCTAAAAAGTATTCGCGTCTCTTGCTGGGGCGCAGCCAACCCAACCTATCATAATACGGATTCATTGCAGCATCGCGACGGAGACCATAGATATACCGTACTACTGTATTACATAGCCGATTTAACTTTAGTGCAAGATATCCAGAGAGGCCCATATACACGAGACAAGCATAATCGAAATAGGGTCTGACTAGGCTCGATGCTAATTTGTCTTTTAATGAACTTGATAAGAGGCGACCCTTATAATGCAGTCGGTACAGTATGCCATGAATACGAGAGCAGATGGCAAATACATGGGCATTCCAAGTCAAATCGCTCGAGAATTTAACTCCTAAATCTTTTATTCTATCAACCAAAGAAATTACAACGCCACTGGCTATCACAGAAGTCAGCCTAGCCCGGTCCACCCTCATCAATTGCTGGCATGTACCAAATAAGGCTGCCAACAACTTGCCCAGATGCAAGTTCAAACTGTAATTTTGAGACCATAGTACGATGCGCTCGATATCCTTATTCAAGGCTAATCGCCCTTGGGAGGTCGCACGGTTTACACTGAATATAGATTTGGATATCTTCGGTAAATATTAAACCTGTATTATGGAAAACAACTGAAAGAATTAATAAAAATTAAGAATATAATAGGACCAATAGAAGTACCCTGAGGTACGCTGTAAGTTGTTGGCAAAAATTCAGTGCTCCCCCCTCAAGCGTAAGCACAGACTGAGAGCGTCCCGACAAATGAAAGAACCAAATAAGGAGAGAGAGAGAAAAAGTACATAAATCATTAAATTGATTAGTTTTAGACTTTTCCGATGACTTCTAAAACATTACAAAAGCGTTTGATCATATTAACAGAATATTTTTTTAATTCTTGTCAGCTGGAGCTGAAGTCCAACACACGCAACGGTAACCAAATAAAATTTTGAAATTGATAAGAATACACAAGTTATTAAGTGTGTGCCTCTTTTTCTCAATGTGTATATATATATAAACATTAGAAAGAAAAAAAAACGAGAAAACGGTGCCTCCCTTGTAGGGGTAAACATCAAGCTTTTCATAACAGAGATTAAAATAATTGTACTGGAGTAATAAGTTTATCGTTGTAGGGGTGAACATCAAGCTTTCTATAACAGAGATTGAAATAATTGTACTGGAGTAATAAGTTTATCGTTGGGTCACGCGCGTGTCAATATTAAGTCGTATAACCGAAACCAAATTAAACCACTACAACAATTATAAGCTACAAAGGCAATTAGATTGTACGATTATTGCTCTTTTATATAATATAAAATAAAACTAAATGGTGTTGTTTATTTATAAAACTTATGTATAAAACAATCAAAAAAATGTTTTGGATGACGAAAAATTACATAAAAATAAAAACATCGCTCCAAACCATTTTAATTAAATTCAATAGTAATAACACATAAACTACTGATAGTTGACGTAGGGTCCTCGTGACGCCACTGAATAGTAAACATCAATCGGAAATGCTTGACTTTACCTTAATACAATCTATAACACGTAGGGCAATACGCTTGTTAATATATTTAAAAGTGTGGAAGTAGCAAGGAAGGCGTGCTAGCAAGATAGCCAATATTACAGCAGCAGCACGTGGTTTAAAAAAATGGCCGATGTTATAGCATTCAGCCTTGACTTTAATAATAGCCGATGTTGTGGTATCCAGCACTTGGTTTCAATAAAATGGCCGGTCTTACGGCACGCAGCATGAGGCCACGTAAAAAATGAGGCTAAACGGCTGCCGAGGTGCAGGCATGCAGACGAGCAAAGACAAAAACCTTGAAGATGAGTGCAGCGTAAATGCACCTGGCAAAGTCTCAGCTGAGCGATGATAAAGATGGAGCATGTGGCCGATGTACAGGCTTGAAGCAGATGCACACAAGACAGCAACACCCCATATGGTCAGCAATGCATTTTATAGTGATGGAAGACAAACAGTGGCAGCACAAAGAGCATGAGCACATGTTGGGCCAAGCGAAGATGCGTCGAGTCAAGTGACAAAGACGATGTATCAAGTGCCAAAATTATAGACCACTTAGCAACGGCGACAATTCTCTGGCTACGCTGCTAACCGTTGATTAGACAGTGGCAACTAAAAAAAAGTGGCTCACTGATGTTTACCCTTCATTTATAATGCCACAGCACAACAGCAACTTCCAGGTCATCAAAGACGATCACGTCAACTGAATCAATGTAGGTGCCAAGTCGACAACAACGAAACGATCAGGAAAATTACTTCAAGGTTACTAATGTAGGTGCCCAGTCAATGACGATGAAAGCGATCAGAAAGATCACTTCAGGATCACCAATGTTGGGAAATAAGATCTGCTACATACATCGTCGTCATGGAAAAAGGTGCTGTATATTCTGTATAAGGCAGAGAGACTTGAGTATATGTGTGTGCGTTTTTATACATACATGTGGGGCTCGATCGAGAGCTACGGGGTAGAGGTATATATATATATATATATATATATATGTGTTAGCAGTATGGATGTGTGGGTATGTGATCGGGCAATAAAATGTACAACACTATAGCTTTTATTATTAAACACGAACACGTTTATTCTCACTATCTTGAGTGTATGCTATCTTTAGTCCTTGCAATCAAGGATACAATCGTAAGCTGAACTGAAATCAAGCAAGATCAAATCAAATAAGGAAATACGAAAAGCAGGGAGTGCGTATCGATAGACTGACCGCGCGAGAAGGAATAAACCATAGGTATCAAAAGCTGAAGTGCAGCGTCACGGCGTCTCGTCTTCTTGCTATTGCGCATGCGTTAAAATTCAGTAACGAGCGCCAAATATACATCTTACACTCCCTCCCGTTCGTATCTAAATTTAATAAAACAGTAAAAAATGAAATAGGAAAGACACGTTTAATTATTAACACTAAGTAATCATATATAGATGAACAAGTAATCAGCTGAAGATGTGGAACACGTCGGCTTCTTGATCACTCATTGAGGTTGGTTGTGACGAGCTAAAACATATACAGAGAGATACATTAATCGGCATGTCTACTATCGTTCTCTATCTATTACCAATTTATTAATTTTACTATCTCAAGTTCAAGTTTAATTATCATACAATTTACACTAATTAACATTCAAAATTTCTTTCGTTAGTCTTTCATGCAGTTCAAACAGCAGAGGTTTTATAAAAATATCTGCTAGTTGTTTCTTAAATGGAATCCATTTAACGATTATTCTTTCTCTAGATACCCATTCCTTAACGTAGTGAGCCTTGATCTCGGTCATGTGTCTCAGTCTTTTGCCACCATCTATCTTAGCACTTGCTCCGGCGCCTCTGTTGTCACACCAAAGGTCCGCAGGCAACATAATGTATGACAGTATTAAGCTGATTAAGTGTTCCAATCCTATCAGCTCTTGCCTTGCATCACACATTGCCACGTATTCTGCATGCCTCGGAGGTTGAGATTGCAACGTAACTCTGTTTTCTTGTCTTACAAGCAAAAGCATCGCCATACAATCCTAAGAGTTATCCACCTGTCGTAACTGAGCCTTTACAGTCTGCCAAACTCGTATCTGGAAAGGCTTCTAGTCTATTTTTCCGGCCTCTGTAGGTTAATCCCAAAGTTATGGTGTGTTGCAGATATCGAAAGACTCGTTTAACAACTCTCCAGTCATCTTCAGTTGGGCAGATTTGGTGTCTGCTTAGTACATTCACAGAGCACGAGATGTCTGGTCTGACTGTGTTAGCCAGATACAGCAGGCTTTCAACTGCTTCTCTGTAAGGTACATTTTCTTCAGTTTAAGTTTTGTTCTGTTCTCCAGTTTCTTCCGAGTTTTTTCTTTGCCCATTCAGAACTTGATTTGTCACCATTGGTGTTCTTTGTGGTTTTGAGTCGTTAAATCTAAACCTTTCCAGAAATTTGTCTATGTATGGTGTTTGTGCAAGTGAAATTGTATTATGTTTTCTATCTCTTTCCACTTTGATGCCTAGAAATGTGCCAACCTTGCCAAGGTCTGACATCTCAAACTCAGATTGCAGACCAGTCTTAATTTCATTCATTTTATTTTCACAATTTCTTGCTATCATGATATCATCTACGTATAAAATTTTTCTAAATTACATACTTTATTCTTCTGAAGTTGATCTTCGTCAAGCAGACCTTCAGGAAACTCTATATATCTATACATCTTGATTAAACCATTCATGAATGCTGTCTTGATATCCAGTAGACAAGTTTCTAGATTAAATTTATTAAAAGTTGGTACTACCGATCTCACAAGAGCCAACCCAGATACAGGAGCATAAGTCTCTTGCGGGTCGTATTTATTCCTATCTTTATACCCACGAATCACAAACCTCACTTTAAACGTCGTAGTTTCCATCTTCGTCTATCTTCTTCTTTAGGACTCGTCTGGAATCTATAATGTTCGGCTTGCTTCCTTTAACATTAATAGTTCATCTATCTACAATTTTCCATATTTGATTTTATGCATCGATTCTAATTCTTCGTAGATTGCTCGGAAGTTTTCTTGAACAAGCTCTTTATTCTTCCTCGGTCGTCCTCATTTTATCTTGATTCCTTGTTCTCCCTCCGTTACTAATATCACTCCTAGACTATCTTTACCAAATTTAATGAACCATTCATCTTATTTATTGTCTATCTTATGATTATTTCAATTTGCTATTTTGTCATTTCCCCAGACATTTCTAAATACAAGTCTTTTATGAAATCGTACACCCGGAACCTCATAAAATTTTCATCCTCTGGTCTTAAAAAAATGTAGCCGGTAGTAGTATAGCCAACCAGTACTACTCGTATACCTTGTAGGCTGTATTTGGTTCCAGTGTTTCTTTGTATCTTAATAAAGGCCACACAACAAAATCTTATTTAATTTATTTCTATCTTTAGATTGGAAGTAAAATTTCCTAAGGGAGCTGTTATTTTGTTGGACAGGTGTGGTGTGCGATCATATGTATATACTGCAGCACCCATGGTCAGATCCAACATGTTCTCCCTAACCCGGAGTCATATCGCACTAGTTCCACTATCCAATATAGACTCTGTAACATCATTTGTGTTACCGGGAAACATAAGCAAGCACGCCCACACGAACTCAATGCATGCACTGGAAAGGAATTGGTGGCAAAGCTCTCCTGATCAGGAATGCCGCACTGTAAAAATCAGTAGCGCTGCTTTTCTGTAGTACAGCGCAAAATCCTCGCTGGGCTGGGGGCTATTTGCAACCAGATGGAAGTGCCGAGCCACCGAAACCAAGCTATAGTGGCTCCGAATGACAAGTCGTGCCGCTCCACACGGAAAGACCGAGTTCATTAAAAATCTCCTACTACAATATTTGATCGTAAGAAATACTGCACCAACGTTATATTTGTTGCTTACTAACACAAGAATATTTAGTGTCACCTTAAGTGGTCTTAAATTTCGTGCCGAGTATGTAGGTTTTAAGATATCAGTACAAGTATTTAGTGACGGTGGTACGGTTTTTTCCCTTACCAACTGTAGCTATAAAAAATAGATGTATCCAGTAGGTGTTTACGACGTACTATAGTGCGCAGAGCAGGTTTTTTTTCTTGCGGTATGCATTTTTAATATACCTGTAGGTACATTAAAAATAATCCATATTCATTGTAATATTATTTTTATCATAATAAATGTATGTACCACCGTTAAAAAAATAAGTGACAGTTAATTAGGATACTGGTGCAGTGATGAATTGTTAATGTTGTTACTATGAATATCAAAAGTAACCTCAAAGTGGATCATGGATGACTTTGTTAAAAATATTTTAGTGAGTTGGAAATTACAATGTCTCACGAATATTTTTTCATGAGAGTAAAATTATTCAATTACTTATTTATTTATATGAGATAATACCGTACTTAGTGTTCATATAAACTTACCTAACAGTAGAAAGAGATTTTACATGGCTAACATACTTGAGCAGAGGTTTTAGACAGACGTGATACGGGAAAAAACCGTACCAAGCTATGAAAAACTCATAACTAAGTGTAGTAGAGAATTTTCAATGAACTCGGTCTTTCCGTGCACCTCTTTTAAGTGTGGTACTCACATAATGTACTGCAGTACATAAATTCAAGTTTTATATGAGCTATATAGAAGTAACCTGATGGATCAATTTTTTACTAAATATCCAGGTTTTGGAAGTTTTTACTTGCAGTTACGAGGTAAGTTCTCATTATTTTCATCTAAGTGTGAATATACTGAGGATATCCTGTATGCTTCCTCGCAATATCTTCTTTATACTGTTTGTCGGTTAACTTGATTTGTCGACATGTGCTATTTTTTCATTCCTCTCATTTTGCTTTTCAACTATACAGGCAAAGAAGTTGATAACAATGCATTTTACTTACTTGATACTGAAACTCTATTAAATTGTTTTAAAGATTTTGAGCTGATGAGCAAAATTGATTTTCTTGCTAAATTCAATTTTGAAAAAGGTATGATGCTGGTAAGTAATAATAAGAGCATCATTATGCATTTTGATTCTTAAAAGTCTTATTTGGAGCCTATTCCAAATGATGCAAGTGATGGGAACGTAAAGAGTAGCTCAACCTCAACATCATTTTTGAACTCAAATGAGGAAAGTAACAGTACAAATGATTATGCTGAAGTCGTCAGTGAATTGCATAGTACACCAGAAGGTTCTTTTAAAAATTTTATTCACCAATTTATATTCCATACTAAAATGATCAAAATTCAAGATTAAAAGATACAAAGATTTTTAGTATTTCTTTTTTTGCCTATATTTGAGGCACCATAATGATTATACTTCTTAAACGCTGTGTGTCATCCAAAGTGAATATTTGCTCTGCAAACCTGTGAAACTTTGCATATCTTTACTTTCTATTTCATATAGCAGTCACTTAATCAGTGTTTTAAGTGTGTAACCAAATATGGACAAAAATAGTGGTCCAGTTGTTGACTTTAAACATCAGTTTATTTGTTTTGATAAAAGGCTTCAAGTTTGAAATTGTATAATAACACTGCATCTTAAAATCTTGTCTCTTTCTTTCAAAGAAAGTTCATTTTATATTTTTGTAGTGTTAGATAGGAATCAGAGAAAAAAAAAATTTGAAATGATTTTTTTAAAGGTTACGTTCTCAACTTTCTTCTATATAAAATATTCGTTAATTTTTGTATGCACTCAAGAAACAGGGCTCCTGCTACTGGGGGCTATTTTCAACCAGTCAACTGGGAGAGCTATTACTTGAATTTCTCTAGCAACTGCTCGCCTAAAGTGGTAGATCTGCTCTACTAAAGCTGTAGTGAAGTGGTACTACTGGATGCAAGAAAAAGTCCCCACCAAATCCCTCTTAGTGTGCGCACTACCCATGGGACGAGATACAGCAGATGACTTAAACATGCGAACGTAATATGTCTAAAGTCATACAGAATAGCGCCTGTTATTATTAGCGCGCGTATGCATATTATTACGATGTGCTGACGCGCATTGGACCAAAATTAGAAATTTAAATTTCTGCATTTTGGTTTGAGTTGGCATTTACCTCTAGTCTGAGCGTGAAAATCCACGGAGAGGATCGAGGTCGCACTGTGCGGAAACTTGAAAAAATAAACAAGTCTATGGCTGCTCTGTGCGCACCATCAGCTACCAAGCCTGCTAAAAGGAATACATACGCCTGGTCTGACCGAACGCAAGTCATGGCCGAAACGAAAGTCTCTCTCCCCGCTTTGAGGCGTCCCCCTCAGCGGTAACTGTAGCTGTAGTAGCCAAATAAAAATCCTCGTACACCAATGCAACCCTGCCTCACGCGAGGAAAAACACGTGCCGACTCTTGACCTTTGAGAATTACAGAGTACTAGCTTTATGAAACACTTCACAAATCCTATCTACTGTCATATTTATCATATCTATAACATACATTTATACCACTCTTATACAATTTTGGTTTCGAAACAACAAAAAACAAAACACATTATGTCAACATAACGACTGATAAAGACACTATAAGTATCATTATCAGTTACTTACTTTCCTTCTTCTGTGAATTTTCCACAAAATTTCTCACCTTGCCAGCTATCACCTCCCCGATCTGCTTGGTCTCACTGGTGGCTGATGTCAATCTCAACGCCGCCTCGTTGATAGCCTGTAAAAAGCCTGTAAGAAAAGTGCGCAAGAAAACGTGGAGGGCAAAAAGAATGCGAGTAAACGCATGATAGGCTGGATCACAGAAAAAAGAAAAAAATGGCGGATAGCGGAGGTCTTGAATGCACTACCACACGACACTTTTTAAGGCCCATAACCTGTTAACAGTATGGATGTGTGGGTATGTGATCGGGCAATAAAATGTACAACACTATCGCTTTTATCATGAAACACAAACACGTTTATTCTCACTATCTTAAGTATATGCTATCTTTAGTCTTTACAATCAAGGATACAATCGTAAGCTGAACTGAAATGAAGCAAGTTCAAATCAAATAAGGAAATACGAAAAGCAGGGAGTGCGTAACGACAGACTGTCTGCGCGAGAAGGAATAAACTACATGTATAAGACGCTAAAGTGCAGCGTCACGGCGTCTCTTTTTCGTGCTATTGTGCATGCGTTAAGATTCAGTTACGAGTGCCAAATGTACATCTTATAATATATATAATATCGTCAAATAAACTAAAATAAGTGCCATGTTGACAACGACTAATACAATCAGAAAAATCACATCGGTCAGAAGATAACATTGAGGTCACCAATGTAGGGATGAAAGACGTTATGCAGAATCGTCGACACCTCGGCAGCCGTTTAGCCTCATTTTGTACATGGCCTGATGTTGCATGTCTAATGGCCAGCTATTTTTTTGAAGTCACGTGCTGGTTGTTGCAACATCGGCCATTTTTGGCAACCACGTGCTGTGCTGTAACATCGGCCATGTAGCTACCATGCCTTCCTTGCCGCTTTTGCATTATGTATGAACGAGCGTATTGAGCTACATATGCATATTTATTGTATTAAGGTAAAGTCAAGCCTGACGAATTAATGTATATTATGTAGTGGCGGCGCAAGGACCCTAGGTAAATTTTTGAATTTGTTAAACAGGTATTATTTTGTGTTATTATTGTTTAACTTTATTTAAATGGTTTGAAGTGCTGTGTCTATTTTAATGTAATATTATTGTCGTCTATAATATTTATTAAATATTTTGTAATTTTTATAAATAGACTAGTAAGTATTCTTATTTTATATTATATAATAATGATAGAGAGCTTTGATGGCTTAGTAGTTGGCATGCTAGCCTCCTAGCCGAAGATACTCGAGGGGTCGTGAGTTTGAATCCTGTTTAAAATTTTTGAGATGTTTTCTCAGGATGTTTTAATATGATAAGTACCGAGGATTCTAAAAAATCACTCATTCGATTTTTATTACAAATAGACAATTTTTCTGGTGACGTCTAAACCTCCAAGGGCTTCCTTTTTGAAAGAACGCCAGCACCTGGCTAGCTCACAGGGTAAAAGTTTCTGTGGGTTATGGAAAGGTCAGTACAATAACTTCAATGGTTTATTGGAAAATATCTTTTTATTAAATTTGATAATGGGTGTGCTTGAGGCAATTGTTGTCCCCTGTAAACAGTACTAAGTAAGATGAATGACCGAGTTATCTGAAAGAAACTTTGCAAGGGGCCCGCACAAAAGACTTGAATACCGTGTGTTAAGGGCAAAAAGTTAAAAACTAAAAAGATCTCTAACATGGCAAAAGCTGAAAAGAGTTCTAGAAATCAAAATACCAATTATATAAAACTGACAATTGTACAACCCAATTGCCCTTATGGCTTATAATTATTGTAATTATTGAATTTCGTTTTGGTTATGCGACTTAGTATTGACACGCGTGTGACCTAACAATAGACCTTATAATTCCACGCCACACATTTTACTATATAATGAAGCACACACATACATGCAAGTCTCTCTGCATTACTCAGCACCTTTTCAGACGGCGACATGTATATAAATAGTAGTCCTTCAATTCCTATAAATATGCGACTTTAACGCGATCTTTTAAAAAAAATAAAATAACTTTTTTCCTAACTGTATATATAATCGTATTTGTCCAGTCGAGTTATCTCAAATTTATTTCAGTAGAATTTATGTCAGTGTTGCAGTAGTCAAGCTATGTCTAGTTTTACTAGAGCACAGGATTCGAAGCGCTCGAACTCAGTTCAGCCTAAAGTATTCACCGAGAGCTGCTCTTACCTTAACGTCCTTCACTAAATACTTACCAGTTCGCTTAGCTCTCGCACTGTTAACTGAAACAATTGTTATTACATACAATTTTATGCCGTAAGCGATCCTAATAAGAGACTACTCCTCAATAAATCAAAATTTTAGCTTGTAATTTATTTCGATTTAAATGGTTCATTCACAGTTTATTTGTTTATTTCCTAATATTTAAATCATCATATACATCAATTAATTATTCATGGAATTCATTTTTTTTTATTTGATTTTTTTTTTTTTTTTCAATTCTAAAAACGTTAATGAACAGTAGACGCTTTTCCATACAGAAACAAATAATTATTTAATTTGTAATTGTTTATTAATTTAAAAATATTAAAATTAAGTTATAAACAACTGACGATGGTGGTACTATCGTATTTTGTATTAATTTAAAAAACAAAACAACGTTTGGGCCGTTAAAACAACTACTTGCCGTTTAAAAACGTTTCGAAAAATAATTGTCCATTTGATCGTTGCTTTTTTTTTTATTTTTTTTTTTTTTTTTTTTTTTTTTTTTTTTTTTTTTTTTTTTTTTTAAGAAAGTTGTACATCATTTTTATTTTTTTATTATTGGTTAATTTATTTAAGATTCTGTTGATAAGATTTTTATTGCGTCTTATCGTTTTCAAATTTTTTCATTCGTAAATAAAGGGATTTTTTAAATTAAGCTCTATTCACTGGCTTATAATACTTCTCTACTAAAGACATAATTATAAATTTTTTGTGTTTTACTTGACTTTAAATACCTAATACGACCTAGGTTTTCCTGCTGTATATGATTTTTTTACCAAACATACTATATTGTACTAGGTATAGTATATGTAGTAGATATAGTCTCATAAATTTTTATATGGGACGTTCTTTGTCTAACGGAACAAAGATCTGTCCAAAATTCTATAGGTCGTAAACAATGTTTTATGGGCGCAAACTGTAGCTTAGTTAGTAGGCTTTCTTTTGCTGTGTGACTTTTTTCCACAGTTCAAAATGGCGGACCAATATGGTGGCCGCAGTTAGTCAAAATCTCTCTGAGAAAGCAGTTTTACCTCATTTAAAATAGTTTTGAACTTTCAAAAATTTAAATTAAAGCCTAGTAATATGTATTTTTTATCGCTGATCACAAACCTATGTTTATTTTTGATCGAGCACAACTAATACTTTCTAACCTTTAAAAACTTCGAAAAAATGTAGTAAACAATTCGGAAAAATTTATTTTTGTTGATAATTGTTTTAAAAAATTTATTTCACCCTTATTGTCTAATTTTTTCGGATTATCTTATTGTCTTTTTTTTTTAGCAAAAATAACAGTATAGCACTTAACTGCTCAATTCCAGAAATGTCTGAAATAGAATTTCTGTGATGCCTACAAAATGAAGGACTCACACATGTAAAAAAAAGTAAGACATCTTTTTCTTTAATTTTTTAATATTCTTTAAAACAGTAAGGTTTCTTATGAAAAAGCTCATGAAAAGTATCTACCACAATATAGTATGATTGGTAAAAAAATCATGTACAGCAGGAAAACTTAGGTCGTATAAGGTATTTTAAGTCAAGTAAAATATAAAAAATTATATTACTGTTTACTGTCTTCATAAGTAGTTTATATATGGAATGTTTTATTTTTAAAGTGTGGAAACTTTAATCACATTCATTTCATTTTTAAAATAGATAGGTACAAATCAATTAGACAGTTTAAAATAAAGTGAGTTCTATTATTTTCAAATAAAAAAAAAATTTTTATTTTGAAGAGAAATTTTTTCGTCCATTTTCTGTAGTTCGTTGGATAATGACAGAAAGAAAACAAAGAATGACACATTTATTAAGTTATTTTTTTCAAGCTTAGAATAATTTTTCTCAAAATTTTTGTACACACAACATGGTGAGGCATCTTTGATTGAGATGTAGTATTTTTTGGATTAAAGAAATTGTGTACTAATTTGTATAGAGCAAAGCAAAATAAAGCAAAAATTTTTAATTTTTGGGCCCATGTTGTCTCCGACATTTTTAAATTGAATATACAAACAAACAATTCTTGATCAAAGACCTGAAAAGCCCCTAGAAACTCATTTTCGCAATAATATTTTTCGTTCGATCTGTTTTCTTCTGTGTTTCCCGATTTTTTGAGGTTATCGTTTGACTTTCGAGAAAAAATGGCAGTGACACACTCAAGCTTGTTACATAATAAAAGAAATAAGTTTGTAATCAATGACGAAAAAGATCGTTTGTAGAAACTTATACGAAAAAACGCAAATTAAATTAGAATTCCTAAATTTTTGACCACCATTTTGTATCCGCCATTTGAAAATTGTATGAACAAATAATTTTATGATCAGAGATCTTAAAACCCGTGAAAACTTATTTGATTAATCTTTTGAGAAAAAGTGGCAGTGACACACTGAAGCTTGACATCTAAGGAGTTTATAAAAAAAAAAAAAAATGGGAGAATTACGTCGAAAATTGTGATGTCTGGCATGCGTAAGGAAACCAGTCATTGGACGTGCTCCTGCGAGCCCTGTCAACAGGCTAAGGTTCACAGGCACAACCGGTCAGCCCTAGGAAACTTCAACATCCCAGAGGGTCGATTCGAGCATCTGCACATAGACATCATCAAGCTCCCTCTCTGTCAAGGCTTCCTGTACTGCCTCACCATCGTCGACAGATTCACCAGGTAGCCTAAAGCGATACCCTTACTGGACCAACAAGCTGTCACCATCGTCAGGGCACTCGTCGACCGGTGAATCAGCCTCTATGGAAAGCTCCTCTTGATCACAATTGACCAGGGCGCACAATTCGAGTCAGCCTTATTCACAGAGCTGACAAAACTCCTGGGTTGTTCGAGAGTGCGTACAATACCCTACTACCCACCGTCCAACGGCATGGTGGGAAAGACCCACCGTACACTCAAGGCGGCTCTGATGTGAGATCCCGATACACCATGGCCCGACTGACTCCCGCTGGTGCTCTTGGGCCTACGCACCACGTACAGAGACGACCTCCAAGCATCAGCAGCGGAAATGTTATATGAGAGTACGCTCAGGGTGCCAGGTGATTTCTTCACCATCAAGAGTCACCCAGACGCCTGCTCGCCCATCTTCGTGGAAGGCCTACGCCGCGCCGTCTTGCCCAGTCAATAAAGACCGCCCCAGCCTCTAGACACGTTTCAGAGCACGCCCCATTTTTTTTCAAGGACTTGCGTGCATGCTCCCACGTTTTCAAGAGAGTCAACGCCATAAAAAAGTCCCTTCAGCCTCCGTACACGGAACCTCACAAGGTGCTCCGACGCATCGACGAAAAAACATACGTGATCGACGTAATCGGGTGACAGCTCACCGCCTCTACAGACGCTCTGAAACCGGCATACCTCGAGACAGCCGACGGCCAAATCTCGCCTCCAACGCCCGCGTTGTCAACCTCTTCCTCGCCGACGCCGACGGTTCGAAATCCGATCGACCCACCTTCCGTGTCCACTTCAACGGAGCCAAACGACCCAGCAGCCTCGAAGAAGGTCTCGTCCTGTCCGCTTCCCCCGGACAACACTGGGGAGGGAGTGGATGTGGCGTCGCAGGCCAAACCGCCCACAGACCGAGCCATGCACAAGCGTAAGCAGCAAATCGTCCCGCGCCAAATCTTTGCTACGGCCCCGTTCGGCGCCGCCATCTCACGGCTCCTACAGCGCACTGCTCCTGATCCAGCTGCGCCCAGCTAGTGTGGCGCCTTTGACGAATCACTTCTGGACAAGCACTCGCACGAGACGGCACGAGCTCTCACTGCACGGTGCTCCCGTCAATACGCGGTAACTACTGCAACTCTTTATGTACTTTTGGTATCAATAAACTATAATCTTTTCTTATGTTACTAGTGCTTATTCCTCGACTTGACACCACTTCCGGCTTTCATCGGGCTCGGGAATGCCCGCCGTCCGTGATTCTATGAATGTGATAAAAGAGAATTCATCAGCGTAGAAACTTGTTTTGAAATAGTTGAAAGATTAGACAAAAGAGGGTACTTTGTGACTGGCCTGCCTAGCAGCATGACGTGTCATGACTATACTCTGTACTTTTTTTTATTTACGTTAAACATTTTTCAGAATCGTTTAGTTTTTTAATACAAATAAAGAAATAAATACTTATGAAAGCACCATACTTAATCACTAAAAATTCTCATTCCAACAATAATTGCACCACTTGATACATTGGAGTAGGTCATTCAAAATATCGTGCGATAAAATTTATGTCTACATTTAATTCTGTTATAAAAGTATAACGTCATACCTGGTTGCTTACGCATCTACTGACTTCTGGTCTTATAAAGAGTTCTAGTCTTAAACTTGATATAAAATCTCTCTGAACTTGACTGCTGCACGAGTTATAATATATCTTCACGAACTTAAATTAGGAATTAGTGGATGATTGGGCACGCAAATATGAAGTAGTACTTCTATAACAGACAGTTTATGAATATAGATGTACCTTTTACAGAACGATATTTTTAATAACCTTAATCTACCGTGATGTATCAAATGTGGGGAAATTATCCATGTAATTAGGATCTTCGTTAAGAAGGTAGGGTTTCAATAAATGTTTTAATATTAAATAAAAAATTGAACGAATAAAAATATAATACGTAGATAAGAAAAGTACAGAGGCACAACATGGTATGACGGGCTGCCAGGCTGCGGTCAGTATGAAACTACCTGTTTCTATCGAATCTTCCGATTATTGTAAAATATCCTCACATATACTTATTCTTCGTTTCGTAAATAACAATTATTATATACATCTAAAAAAGGCTTGGATAAAATGTCCGGCAGTACTGATTTTTCTTATGGGGGTAGTATTATTTAATGAAAAACAGATAAAAATAATGTAAAACTTTCTTTTAAAATATTTTCAGAAAACGAATGATAAAAATAGAATTAAAAATATTTTATCTGTTTTAATACTCTTAAAAAAAATTTATTAATGTTTACAATTATATATGTATCTTTTTTTTCAGGTTACCGCGACAGCTCTTAGGCCAAGTCGCCGCGCGTTGGCTGGGTTGTCTGCTGACGCGACGTGTCTCCACGGGATGCCTAGGAGGAGTTCGTGAATGTGAGAGACGTAGTTGTCGACAAATCTATTGCTGGTGGATCCGTCCTTACTGAGCCAATCTAGTACAATTGTAGAGTCTGTTTAGATAAAGCACGAGTCCAACGGGATGCTGATGCTGTCTGCGACGTTGCGCAGTAGTCGATCTGCCATGAGTGTAGCGCAAAGCTCTAGGCGTGGTATCTCCATTCTCGTTGAGAGGCGTTTGTCAATGGAGCTTTGAGGAAGCAGACTAGCGATCGTTGTGAGTTTCGTCTTGGACCTGAGGAGGTGTGTCGAAGCTGCATCGTCTTCGTCTTATCCTTAGCTGTAGATGCAACCGCTGCCGCGCGGCAACTGATGTCTGCGAAGATGCGAAGCTGGATGTTCGAAGCTGAACTACTTCCAGTCCACCGATGAATTGACAGGTCCCTTAGCTGTTCCAAAGTCAAGTGAAAATCTGACCGTTTCTTTCTCCAAGGCTCTGGAACCTCGATGTCCCAGTCAAACTTTGTGCGCCAGAGGTCTTGGATAATAGTCTTCCCTTTCAAGAAAAGAGGAGAGGCCCATCCTGCTGGGTCGAATATTCGAGCCAATTCAGCCAGAGCCAGCCGTCTGGTCAGAACGATGCCACATTGAGTTTAAGGAAGGTTGAATCGGAACGAGTCTGCCACTGGGTCTTTTAGTGGAAAATTGAAGAATGGTAGGCCGTAGTCGATCCACGGCTGGGATGTCATCGATCAGTTCATGTGTATTAGAGACCCACTTTTTTAATGTAAAGCCGCCTTCCTAGAGAAAGCCGATTAACTGATCACACTTTTGTTTGGCAGTAGGTACATCGTTGGCTCCACTCGAAAAATCATTTTTAATGAGCTTTATTCCCTCGGGAAAATGAGCACCTTCGTCGTTGCACAGTTGATTCAGAGTACGCAGAGCGAGATACGGAGCGCAGGCCTCTTCCTAAGTTACAGTAAGTAGCGTGTTGTGTCGAGCAGGTTTGGCTGGTGACGAGCTCCATAAGACTCGTTGCAGATGTGTGTGTTCAGATTTATCTCTGATCTACCGAAACATCATTTCGATGTCGGTGCGGAACACCACTCAATGCAATTGCCACCGCGTGGCTATCATGGCGAGGTCGTTGTGTAGCTTTGGGCCGGCGTAGAGTACGTCGTTAAGGCTGTGCCCTGACGAAGTAGGGCGCGACATGTTGAACACGACTCGAAGTCGGTTTCCTGCATCACTCCGTTGCCAAGTACCATGGTGAGGGATGTAGCAGACCAGCAGATAATCGTCCACTAACTCCTCCTCGGTGACTGGCCTCATGTGTCCCAGTACGAGGTACTCGTCCATGAATCTCTTGTATTCTTCGGCCAGTTCTTCGTTTTTCTGCATTCGACGGTTGGTTGACATCAGGGTGAAGCGAGCTTGCGAGAGGTTCTCTCCTAACTTATTAACTCCATTTGGCTTGAGCGGGATGGGTACAACATATCGACCGTTCGATTCTCGAGTGTCCGTGTGTTTTATATGTCCAATGTTAATAGTCTGGTCACCGTCGTACCATATTCAAGGGCCCAAAAGTGTTGGACGAGCTCGAGCAGCTGGTTATCTCGCTCTTTGACGCAAGATGAGTCGCAAGTCAAGCTGGCAGTCAGGATTTCGTAGGAGCCGTAGTTCCTAAAGTCAGGAACTGTGTCAGTCAACACCCAGCCGAAGACTGTCTTCTAAGCGACCACTTGTCCCGTATGGATGACTCCAGACAAAAGAGGGTAAGTGTAAACGTCAGCGCCCATAATAAATTGTATCTCCCCTTGTGTGTTAAAGTCGAGGTCTGCTAGATCTGAGTCGAGTTGCGGTAATGTATACACTAGAATGGATTTTGATGGCGAAGTTATGCCGATGTTGGGCAGTATGTAGGCTTTGGTCCGTTTGACTCCTTCATGCAGCGGATTGAGCAGATTAAAGTGAGCTTAGAGGTAAGCAAGAGCCGCGGATGATCTGGAGACGCTTAAAACTCTAATGTTAGCAGGTTTGAGCTTGAGGCCTAACTGGTGCGCACAGCGACGGTCAAGTAGGGTGCTCTCGGAGCAAGGGTCGAGTAGTGCTTGAACCCGCAAGCGTCTTAACTGTCCGTCTCCAATGTCGACTAAAGCGGTCGGCAGAAGTGCCAGTCATACTGATGAAGCTGGATTCTGTAGCGATTTCAGTTGGTTGTCTGAGCGTTCGAGTGAAGCATCACCATCTGACTGGTACTCTTTCTTGTGAGTTGGCTCTCCCTCACTCAGTGTAGTTGCATTGTGCTTGCCCTCGCTCTCATGGATCAACGTATGGTGTCTACCGTTGCAAAGTCTGCAAGTGGACCACGATGAGCAAGCTCTGACGGGGTGACTCTAGTTGAGACAGTTAAAGCAAAGCGAGTTTTGATTGACAAGTTGTTGGCGCTCAGTTGGGTTGAAAGTTTTGCAAGTGCTGCAGTGACCGATGTGGTGAGCAGATGCGTAGACAGGACACTCAGACTCCAGATTCGTTGTCATAGCCAGCGATTCAAATTGACGCTGATTACTCCGGGTTCCATCGCGCTCGCTAGACGCGTTTCCTGACTCCATAAATTATCAAACAGTCTCAAGCGATTTCAATGTAATCCAGCGTCGAGTCAAAAATCCAGACAGTTGCTCAAAGCTAGGGACTGGATTTGACACCTCAGGTGTTGCCTATTCCCTTTCACCAAGCTCATCCTCCCATGAGCGACGAGTTGCAGGATCCATGACATTCGAAGTTAGCATGATAAACCAGTCATCCCAATACTCCACGTTTCTGCCTAGGGCTTGCAACTGGTTGCGGTGACGTTCGAAATGGTCCAGGAGTCTTTGCAGTGGGGCAGCTGCCTCCTCTTTTAGAACGGATGTCTGAAGAAGAGCGGTTATGTGGTCATAGATCAGTAGTATCTTCAGGTCGTAGCGTGACTCGCGGGTGGCCCATGCTGTAGAGTAGATAGCAGCCGTGATAGAAACGCTGTCAAGTGCAGTTTTGGCTTCGCCTTGAATATGGGTCTTCAGATAATGTAATCGTTCAACGTCGGTAAGCGACTTATCCTTATGAATGAGAGACACGAAGAGGTCTCGAAAGGGCTCCCACTCCTTCCTTTTGCTACTGAATTCCTGGCTCTCACTTTCACGAGTGAGTTAAACGTGGTCGGTGGTAAAGCTTGACTAATAATTCTCCACAAGCTCATGTTGGCTTAATATCGTGCCGTTAGTCCAATTCTCCATTGGGATGCTAAGGATGACACAAGCCGTTTGTTTGATTGCTTGGCTGAGCGCCTGTTGCTCCTTAAAAAGTCTGCAACCGGAATTTAGACGTTATTCGGTGAGGCTACGTTGGTGTATTTGCGCGTGAACTGCGCGCTTTGGCCTCGAGACGCTGTGAAAGTGACGAGGATGGTACCTGACTAGGGTGCATTGACATGTAGTGCACCATACTCTCCTCGAATTGCGCTATGGACGGCGACGAGACGGAGTAGGCGAAACATAAATGCAAGAGAAAGGAAGAATAAACGTGCAACGAAGAATAAACGTGCAACGGCCGTTCTGACACGCTCTTCTCTCTTTTTCTTAACCTCTCCTGGAGACGCCTTGCCGGTGATAAGGAGAGTCTGTCACTACACAGCTTCTCCTCGAAATGCCTTGTTGGCGACGAGAAGGCTGTACGGATGCCGAGGCTGTGTGAGTTGTTGGAAGCCTCAAGGTTTCTATTCACGGTAAGAGGTTATTGCTTACCATTTTCCATGCTGCTGTGGAGACCTGAGATCCGGCTCGAAGGACCAATGTTTTGTCAAGATGCCTTTATTTATCAGGACTTTGACAATGCTCGCTTATACACTTGAGGTTAAGCAAAAAGAAAAACAATATTCATTTTTATATGTACAAGCTGGTGACAAAATCTCTAACACACAAAACGTGGTAGTCTCTTCTTCGGCAGAGAGATAGCTCAGGCCTGTCCGCAATGCACTTGACCCCGGCCGGGCTCCCCAGCAGCGCGAGAGGCAAGCAGAAAGCGAAGACGCGCGCAGGTTCAAGCAAACATTTGTTAATATCAAATCTCGTTTTGTGAAATTTTTTACTTACTTAGATATCTTGATAAAGATATTTTTTTTCATATTAAATCTTTTTTGTTAAGTAAGAACTCTTTGATGTAGCAACAAATTCGACTATTTCTTGCTAATCTCATCTCTTTTGAAATCTCGTATTGTTCTCAATGCTTCTGAATAAGTAACATTAGAAATACTATACATATTTATAAAAGCACTTGATATTATCATGCTTTCTGCTACTAAACTGACTATTGTATCACGTACCATTTTATTAGGTTATTATTTTCGTAGTCTTAGTTTTTTTTTATGCATACCAAACATATAATACTGGCTTGTGCTATTGCTTCAATTTATAATCACTCCCCTCAAAACCATAGTAAAGACCTGCAGCTCAAATGTCTTCTTGTAAAAAAGTTAATTTGTTTATTACAAATAAATAAATTGAACTTAAACAATTAGGGCCCTAACTGTATAGAACATTAGAGTATTGGGTCAATGGGTTATAGTTTTGAGGTTATAGAATTATTGGGTTTTATTAGTTTCAGCTCAAGTTATATGGTACTAGTACTTCTGAATCTGCTACTGTTATTATAACTGATAAATTAATGTAAAAGAATATAATAAAAAGAGTCTTACAGTTATTTTTATGAATACTAAATTTGGTTTTTTTTTATATTATAAAAGTTTTTAAAATGTATGGAATAATAAAGTTAGTTGTTTGAGTATGTATCTTTAAATTAATATAAATAGGTAAGTTTAAATTATGAGTCGTATGAGAAAAAAATCTGACAGTTAAAATGCGGATTATACGAGTTCTCGAACTTATAAGAATCTTGAAATCAAACAAGTCCACACGGTCGTGGAGCTGCCACTTACTGAATGTAACGTGACTATAGTGATGCATTATTTTGATATAGTTATGATGCTTGCCAGGTGTTAACAAATTGTTTTTTGTGTATTAGCTAGTGTAATTAGTTGTATTATCAAGTTTTGAGGTAAACTAAATTTAATGAGGACCTCTGAAAAAATAGTTTGTTAGTAGTCAATTTCTGAAGCAATATCCCACTAATTGATCTCGGCATCGTTTTGTACCTTTTTGTCCCTCTGGCGCAGTGCTTTGTGCCATAATGCACACTTTTCACCCCCTAATTACTTTCTTCCCACTGGTCGGAAGAGTCATTCTGGCCCTGCTGGGCCCAAAATTAATTTCTGGCCTAGGGTGAAAAGTAATTAGCGGGTGGAAAGTATGCCCATGGGCGTCAAGTTGCACGATACAAAAAAATGTCGTTCTCACCTCGGGTAGAAACATATGATAACCGCGCCTTTCAGGCGCTCAGTACTTTCTGGCCTAGGTAAGAAATATACTGTTTGTACTGTTTTTAAATTAAATTTTATCAACTAGTTTTTTTATTTATTGTTTCTTATTTCTCTGCTTCCTAGTAAGTTACATTTATTATCTTTTTTACTAGAGTTTCTATCAAAAAAATTTATAACCCAATAATATTGTTGGAATATTTATTTTTCGTTTCTTACAGCTGTATTTACAAACAATCTTATAGATGAAACACGACATGTTTTTAATTTTTTTTGATGATTTTCTGGCAACTTTTTTTTGCTTCGATCAAGAATCAGTTGGTATAGCTTTTTTGTTAGTACTTTTTTGTAATTTAGAAGAACCAGTACACAATGGATTTGTTTTTTCTACCTTATGAACAAGTAAAAATATTTGAAATGATTCTGACGCTGAAAATTCTCTTAATTCTAGTTACTTCGATTTAACAACAGGCTTCATGCAATGATAAGATAGTTTACCTGGAACCGATACTGATGGTTTAAATCTTTCTTTTAGTTGTTCTTGAGCAATCAAATAGTCTCGTTTTGATGTATAAAAACAGAAAATATTCTTCAATTTTAGTTGCTTGGATTTTACAACAGGTTCCATGCAATGACAATTCTGCTGCAGTATTCTAAAAAGTCAATAAAAATAATCTTACATTTTTATGGTCTATAGAGAAAGCCAAAAGATCGTCCATTATGAAAAAAACTTTGACTCTCCTATTTTTTAATTGTACATGACATTTTAAAAATACAAACGTATTTTTTAAATGCTTGTACCTTAATAGCAAAACTTAAAAAAAAAAATTTTTAAACTTTTTTTTGATAATTTATAAAAAAACATAAATTTTATGGTTTCTGATAGTTTCATGGTGTTTTATCTCGGAATAATTTTTTTGAAAATTTGAAATTGCCTTCTTACTAATGTTATGCAACTATATTATCATATCATGTTTGTAACTGTATAATTATGTACAACAATTTATTTTAATTCAAACGATAGCTGCACCCCGTGTCTAGCCCCATGCGCACTCCAAGCGTCGGCCACCTAGTCGCAAGAGAGTGGTACAAATGGGAGTGCAGATCTGCTACTGGCTGTAATAATGCGACTTTTTTGAATTTTTTTAACATTTCTTTCAATGAAGTTGCTAAATTGCTTCGGCAGTATAGTGCAGATATACATAAAGATGATACGCAATTTTTTTCGTAACAAAAACTTAATTGTTAGTCCGTTATTGCAAAAACATCAATTTCTTATATCTTGGCTTCAGATTAAGCTAGAGCATTCTGTTTTTTTAAATTAAGGTTTTTTTTATGGCAAACAATACTGCTCGTTAAAAAAAGAATTTGCAAATTGACTAAGATATTTTTAATTTTTTAAGTCGCAAAATAAAGTTTCTCACAAAAAACATTAAGATTTACAAAAATTATTATTTTTATGTTTGTTACCATTATTAACATAAAATATAAAGTTTTTACCGAAGCTCTATGTCGACAAATTGACCGTGAAGTTTGTAGTAATAATTCAAAGTTTCCTTTTAAAATGTTAATAATAATCATTTGACGATTTCCCAAGTAGCTTTTTGCTGTGCAACTTAATATCTATATTTTTTCACGGTTACATTTAAATTAAAATAATAGTTTCTTATCTACGACTGTCAAAAGTATTTCTGTAAAAAAAATTTTTTTTCGCACTTTTTTGCCATTAATACAGTTTTGATAATAGATAGTTGATTTAAAAATAGTTGATTTGATAGGAAATTTGATGACAAAGAGGTGGATGGTCGTAAAGTGCCTCTAAGAGCAATAGAAGCGGAGTATAAGAAAAAAACTAAAAAAAAAGTTAGCATTTGTTCATAAATTATTACATAAATAAATGATGCCGATTTCTAATTAAGACTACACTTTTTTCCCCGTATTTCTGGGAAAATTCTGTAGGGGAATGACTGATTTTTTCTTTACTGGAAAACATAAGATTAAATTGTATTTTTTTCGTCTATGGATAGTGGACTAACGACATTCCTGATCGCATCAAAATACATCCGTACAAGCGAAAAAGAACACAAATTCATTCTTTTGAAAAGTCTCTTTTTTCAAATTATTTAGCGAGTGTCTTTTACGTTAACTTTTTTTGAGCAGTGTTACGTCATTTAGCTTTTTTACATACATTTGCAGTCTTTTATTAGTTGTCTGACTGTATGCAATCATTAACAATTAAGCTTAATTCTGGAGAACGATGAATTTTTCTTAGTTTTTCTTCTTCACAACTTTCAAAAAAGTCTTTTTTGTCTTACAGTTTTCGACAGAAAAATTACTTATGTAGGTATTTGATTGAAATCATGATTAAAGGTTATTAAAACATTTTGATTCAGAGATTAAAGGTTACGGTCGTTTATCACAGTTGTTAAGGGTTAAATTTCAGATCGTTAACTGAGCGCAATTATGTGGCCACTTGTTTTTTACGTTTGCCACTTCAATGTTAACACATACACTTATGCTTTAGATTGTTTTTGATAAGTGATATTCACAATAATTGTGCCAAATGTATTACGTGTGAACATTTTGGTATTTATTAACTTTAATAACTACTTGCTCTTTACTTTTCAGTTTGTGCGTTTTTAGATTTGCACATCTTATAACGGTACCATATGGGCCAACTTGGAATTTGACCTTATTTTACTTACTGAAATGATAATGAACTGTAAAACTATCTAAAAGTTTAACCTAATGCTTTTTGATTTGTCAATAATTATTCAAAATGGAACAATGTACACATGATCTTGCGTAATCTTACGTAAGCATCTTACATTGTTACATACTGAAGAAAGATTTTATGAAAATTGAGCATCTAATAAGCAGTGCCGTAAAATTAGCTGGAATTTAATATTTGGTATTGTAATTTTCTTACGAATGCACTAACTCTGTTAAAGTGAACTCCTTGAGAAAACACAATGTTTGACGAACGTCTTTGATTTTATTTTAAAAATTAATTAAAATTTTTTTTTTGACAGAGAACACATAGAACTGATATAAATAAGAATATTAGGTCATTGTCTATTAATTTCTAATCTATTGTATAAATTAAAAAGATTCTTGAATAAACCGCTTTGCCTTAGGAGACCTAAAGTGGGTTATCCATACGAGTGAAGTGGGTAGGCACTGCAATAACGTAAAATATGCTTCAATTAACTATTTAATTGGTTATTATAGTGTAATTTAATTACTTTTCAATAGCTTTAGGAAGTTGCTTATAAAAATTTTGCTACACTTAGATCGAAATGACTATTGAATCGGTAACTCGAAAACTTCAAAATCGTAAACAATATTTTAAGAACTTTTAAAGCAAATGTCTTTTTTGTGACACAAATTGCTTTGTTTGTTACTCACATTTACTTACGATCTAAAAAAATTAAAAAGTAAGTAACAAATAATATCAGTGCAAATAAACAACCCGAGCAGACGTTTTGTAATTAAGCAATGGTAAACTCAAAAAGTTAGAAAGAAAGCGCTTATATTTTTGGCTTAATTTAAACTTCAATGGTCTCAAATTTGGACTCAAAATGCATGTAATTAAACCATACCACTGAATAACAGCTCGTTTAGAACTGAGCAAAACTGGAAGGTACTTGGATAACCTCGACGTACTCGAACCTCGCCCGTTGCGTTTCATGCGTCAGCACACAAGCACCTACCCGCTTTAGGCCACCTTCCTTTATACATCTGTTAACGTTTTTTTTTCGTTCAATCAAACTTTTTTGAGCTTTTCAATTTCTCTGTTCATCTGTTTCTTCATTTTTAACTCTGTATTTCAGACTCAATGAGCTTATTCTTTTGACTCTATCTTGTATTACTATTCTCTCACTTTCTAAAATTTAAATATATTACCATTCTCAAACTTCCTTAAATTAATACACTATAGTCTCTTGATAATTGTCTTTGTGATGTTTTTTCAAATTTTATCTCATACGTATTGTACTATGTTAAAAAATTTTTGTTTAATGTCTGCCTAACGTTTGCATTTTCTTTTTGACAACTCTGAGTATGTTGATTCTGGCGTATTTTCCTGTCTATGAGCTCGTTTGAGAATTTGTATTACTAAGTCAATTGTTTTTTGCAGGCTTTTCTTTTTCTTCCCTTACATCATGATAATGTTTTAAAACTCATAAAATTATTACGATTCAGCATTACTGCCTTTAGTTTTTGTTGTTTATTTCTGTAATTATATACTTATCTTGTGCTCTTATTTTTATCTTAGTAAGTTCATGTGTGTCTCTATTTTTGCGCTAAGTATTTCTGTCTAACTCGTGACTGTAGTGTCTCACAAAACAGTTTGTTCCATTTAAAATAAAGTTATTTCTTTATAATTGATAACTTTATTTTTAGTGTAAACAGTTTTCGTTATAATAATAAATATGGTATTTACGATGATGCTTTAATACTTATTTAGCTGGCAATAAAAAGGTCGTACGTTACATTAGTGATATAAACAGTAATTTACTTTTTCTTATTAACTCTTCTACATACTTTACAGTTCTGATCTACAAAATGTATCCTTAACAACAGAACAGCAATGATGAATCGCTCACGCATTGATGGTAGAACCATTGAAGTACGTCTGTATTAATTTCGATAAAATAATAGTTCAGGTAAATTGTATTTTATTAACTTTATTATTTTAAAGATAGAATTGTATTATGTATACTTTTACAACGTTATGAATTTGTTTCACAGCTTTAATCACTGGTCCTGATATGAACATATTAATAACTTTCGATCAAGTTGTAAATGGTGGTGGTGGTGGTTGCAAACAGTTATTGTATCCATTCTACATGGCTTGCTACAACAACCGACTTTATTTCGTTCTGGGACCTTATGATGTACATTTTGCTATTGATGCATTATATAGTGGTCGAATAGTTCTTTTTTTTGATCGACTAGTTCTTCTTTATTTCAAAAATTGACTTGATATAGGTTTATATTGTGAAAACAGCAGAAACGTAATAGACTTTCATATGAATTAAATCATTGCTGAAGTAAAATAAAGGTTGTAATATGAAGGAGTGACTATTTGTAATTTTTGAAATTTGTATTTGATATGCTAGAAAGTTGTGTTTGCAATTCATCTGATTCTGTTTAACTCTTAATGACCAACGTTTATTGGACTTAGTTATTCTTAAAATAGGTTTGGCACAGTGTAACTCGCTTAGCTTTTTATATGCGAATCAAATTATGTAAAATTTAGCAATGTTTACTAGTATTCGATAAGTTTATGTCATTTAACTTACTCTACTTTCGATCTTACCTAATACACTTGCATTATTTATTGCAAATTTTTAAGTGACTCGTGTGTTATCTGTTAAAAATACTTTTTTCAATTTATTATTTATACATCAAAAAAATGTATAAACTTAAATTTTATAAGCTTCTTTCAGAAAGGTCGTCTATTGCCACAGTTCAAAAAAGGTTTCTGAGCTGAATCAACTATGCATTCATCTATTTTCAGGTTTTCATACAGCTGCTTGACTTTTTTCTTGGCACACTGATGATAATTAAAAAAAAATTTTATTTTTCATGGTTTCCTCTCTTTCTGGTAACATTTTATACTTAATTGTATATAACTGAGTATACTTTCATAAACGATTTAATTTATTCACCATACTATGCATTTTTATGATTGTATCGTGGTGTGAATCATATTAAATAAAATATAACATCGTATAACAATACATTTATTTACGTGATATGTTAGTGACATACACTATTTGTAAAACACGATTTTGCATCAAAATAATTATATGTTTTCGTATCGCAAAAAATCTTTTGGAGAGCATGTATCTATTATAGAATCGACGTGTTAAACTATGTATGCATTTGATTTTTAATTAGTGTATTTAATAAAACACCTGACTTGTACTCAAAATATATTTCAATACCTCACGCTTTTTATCGTATCAAACATAACACAAAATAATCTGTATAAGTCCTTAGTACTTGAATAATATATTATGCATCAAGTACTAAAAGATAAATATTCTTACAGGAACTCAAAAATCCCGTGTTAAAAAGCACTTGATTTTTTTGATTTAGTAAGCAAAAATAAATACTGAGTCCTTGGTCTAATTGTTTTTTAGATCGTCTAAGTCCTTATGGTTTTAATAAAGAAGTCAAGAGATTATATATTCAAATTTTTAGAAAGAGCTTCGATGGTTTAGTGGTTGGCGTGCTAGCCTCCTAGCCGGAGATACTGAGGGAACGTAGGTTCGAATCCTGTTGAGAATTATCAAGATTTTTTTCTCGGGCTTTTTCAACGTGATAAGTACCCAGGATAGCGAAAAACCACTTATCCAGTTTTTAAAATAAATTTCAAATTTTTCTGATAAAATCTGGATCTTTTGAGGCTTCCTTTTCGAAGAAAAGCCACCACCTGGCCCACTCATCGAGTAAAGTCATTATTGATTTTACAAAGGTCGGTACTATAAATTGGATGGTTTATTTGAAAATATCTTTTTGTTAAACTTGATAATAGCTGGGGTGTGCTTGAGACAATCACTTTACCCTGTAAATAGTATATAGTAGGATGAATGACCAAGTCGTTTGAGGGGAACTTTTGAAGGGGCCTGCTCGAATGACTCGCATACTTAGGGAAATGATGGTAATTATGGAAAAAAACTAAATAGGTTAAGATAGTGGCATGTAGAATACTTAAAAACTCTTGGGGTGTACGTAGAGTTTTAATACTAATACTGTAAACTATACTACTGATGCTGCACTAAACTTATACTGTGTAACTTAGAAATAGATACGGGTTAGTCAAAGTCGTGAGTTAAGTTATTCTTGCAGTACTCGTTTAGTAAAACCTATAAGTCGCTCTGTAGAGTCTTTTGGTCTTGAATAAATAGTACGATTACACCTAATAACACTAAAAAGTGCATTATTATTTGGCTTGATACTAATACTCATATCCTCTTGATCACCAACTTAAAACTTATTGTTATTTACGTCAATGTTTGAAAGTGAATTGAACGTTAAGAGTTCTACCAAATTAAGAATATACGTATATTTTGGTAATAATTGAACAAGTAAAAATCATTGTGCTTCTGGGGTAGAAGAAATACCAGACAAACTAAGTGTTGATGCTTCTTCTACTCTATATTTTTTACTATTTCAAGAGCTTATCTATGTTTTGACAAGAAATTTAAGCACGAATAACTAAAGTTGTAAGAGTTAAATTGTTGATATCATTGGTAATTATACTGTAATATATTAATACCCCAATATAACATTAAAGCAATATGTAGCTGCAAATTTCAAAAACCATCATAATAAACCAAATTCAGGCCATACTCTCACCATACAGTTAGTTCCAGCTTGTCAAAATTTATTACAGCAGTTTCACGATCCCATGGCCCGTAATTTAGTAAGTTATTTTGCATTTAAACTTCACGAAAAAGAGAAATTTTTAAAATCTTAAAAAATCTTGTTAAATGTAAAATTGTAGGTAATTTTACTTTTTTAGAATTTTTTTTGGACCTTTTCCATGTAGCTTTAAATATACTTCCAATCCAATGTTATGAGACTTAAGATGGTTGGGCTATGACGGAATTTTAAAAAAAGAATTTCTATACTGATAGACTTCAAATCACTTGCAACAGAGCTATAGTGTAAGCCCTTAAAAAGGCTTTAGTGTGAAGTACAGTCTTATTTTATCCTACAGTGCAGTTATAACTACTACGTCATACAGTACACACATGGAATTTGAAGAACAATCTATAACTTTATACGTTCCAAATTTCGATCCTAATTAAAAAACAAGAAAAGCGTGTGAATCGACATTGTAAGCTCTTTACAGATAGTATTTAAGCTATACTTTGTAGTCCATTTAACTGTGGTAAAACCAATAGCTTATTAGCATTAATAGTACAGTTACATGGACTGAAATTTAAAAATATATAGGTATATTTAAAGTTACTGAACCAACCAACATATAGGTTAAAAAAAAAACTATTAGAACCTATAGATGGAGTAAAGTATTTACCTTTAAACGTAAAGCAGTAGTCTTATCCGGATAATTTCCTACCGAATTCTATTATGATTGTCGATGATATAGCTTGTGAGAAACAAGATAATGTAAAGGCTTTTTTCTGCATGAGAAGACACATGCTGAAGTACCAGAAACATCTTGTAAGAGATAACGTAAGTTTTTAAGTTGTATTTCGCCAGGATGAAGTTAATTTCAGACACATGTATAATGATCATGTAAATTCTGATATGCGGTATACTAAATTTAAAGAGTTGTGCGCCAGTTCTTGGTATGGATTTGTATTCATAAACAAGGATGTAGAGATAAATAATAGTCGATGTAGAAAAAGTTTTGATAATTTTGCTTTAGATATTGGACATATGGCAAACATTTGTTGTCCAACGAAAGAAATTAAAGCATCAACGTGTATGAAAAAGAAAAAGACGTTCTCAGTTGACGAGTTAAGGCAAGAGGAGCCGTTAAAAAAAGTACGAATAGTTCAAGTTTGGAAAAGATGAAGTTGAAAAGTAGTAAAACTTTCAAACGAATAACAGGAAAGGAAATTATTATTACAACAACAAAAAATGAAAGGAAGTTACTTGGAATCTACAACTCTTAAAATAATGATAAAAGTAATAAAGTTATGAAAGCAAAAACTGAAGAACCACCAACAATAATAATAGCATGGTGTTCGAGTCTGCTGTCAGTTAAAGTAATGACATTATGAAAGAACATATAAAGAGAATAAATAAAACTATTTAATATGTGACGAATCATGTTGAAACTTGAGAAAACTTATGTAGGAACTTGTATTTGCAAATGCTTTATACTGATCAAAAAAAGTTATTAGATTTCACTTGTGAGGTATAAAAAGAAAATACAACATATAAACTTGGAAATATACCAATGTATTTTGATAATAATAAAATTTAACTGGACAAACCGGAATTTCCAACGACTGGCAAAGATTGGCAAAAACATTACTTGCTTTTAAAAATTTCCAGTGCTTATAAGAATTAACCTTTTAAGCAATATAATCGAATAATCGCTCTATTTTGAATAATATTCCAATTAAAACAGGAGGATCATTATCGCCACAACATAAAATTGCCCTAAAAATGCAGCATGTAGATTATGTACACTAGGATAATCCTAACAAAATCTGGATTATGATAACTCAGCTAAAAAATTGGCCGGAGCTCCAAGTCATAGCAATGAAATTATATCAATTATTGAAGAGCTATGTAAAGTGGAGTATGTATATCAAAATGAGAAGTCATTTGTTTTAGTATCATAATAAGTATTGACGTGTTTAGTAGTAAACTAGCTAAGACTGAAGGTGATAGTCGAGGTCCTCTAGGTGTTAGATATTAACTTTCTGCAGATGGATGGTATAATTTAGAAAATTGAAGATTGTGTAATGTTGCAACACTGAAACAAGCTCAAGATGCTGCAAACTGTGCTTACCTGAGTGAAAAAATTGAAAGTATTTAAAAAGAAATAGACAGCATTCGAACTTATATATACAATTTACAAAAAAAAAATTCCCATTAATTCTAGCTAATTTAACAAAAATACCTTGTCAAAATGCAGTCTTCCGCTAGTAAAAGCAAAAATTATATGTATATGCTTTTCGCAATAGATGTTTTTCTTCAATCATGTATAGGTTGTACTAATAAAGAAAAAAAACTGATGAAAAACTGTCAACAGCGATGCAGTTTGTATTAAAGGATGGGTAGGTGCCAGTAAACTTGCAAACTAATAACGGCAAAAAATTTTACGATTTAAAGTTTCAAAATCTTATTTTAAGCATACAGCAGCCTCAAAGCATCTACATTCAAGTGATTCTATCGTACTTTAAAAGACCTGATGTAAGAAAATGTTTCTCCATAGGCAATTACAAATGGTTTCATATTTTACTAATTTAGATTGAATGACATAATGATACAAAACATCAAATAATTAGTATAAAACCAAAAGATGTCACTGCTAAAGAGGAAATTCAAGTCTTAATAGAGTTTAGAAAAAAGGTGTGAAGGTAGCAGCAAATAAAAAACAAAATTCAAAGTTGGTGATGAAGTCCCTATGAACAAAACAAAATATTCATTTGAAAAAGGTCATACTCCCAATTGATCGACAGAATTATTTGCAATCACACATGTAGCAGAAACAAATTCCAACTATGTACTGCCTCAAAGGTTATTGAGATCAACCTATCTCTGGGGGGTCTTACGAGCAGAAACTACAGAAATTAAAAATCCTGATGTTGAACTCTTAGGATAATCTCTTCAAAGACATGGGCAGTAAGTATATGCCAAGTGGTTGAGTTTTCAGAACACTCACAATATTTAAATTAATAAAAGTGAATTATGAGTCTCTTTCAATTTTTCATAATTAGAAAAGAAAATTTTTCAACATAATGAATCGAATGAAATAATAAAATGAATTTTTTTTTTTTAATTTTCGAACTAAGTTAAAGAATTTTTTTTTAATTTAACGCATTAAATTGAATATCACATAAGAAAAAAATCTTTATGTACATCATAAGTAGTGCATTCAACAAACAAATACTTTACATTTAAAATAAATTAGCATTTTATTTATTTACTCTTAGTCGTAAGAAAATACATGTTTTTCATTGTTTATTATAAATAATCTAAACAGATAAGTTTCAGATACTTGAGCAGTTTCATACCCCTAAAAAAAGTTAAAAGCCATTTCATACCACCTAGATGTACAATTTTGCGCTGCAGCCAGCTAGAGACTATTTTAATTCTGACTAATTTACATACCTAGGCCATAAAAAGTGGTTATTATAGCGAGAAAATATATCTACAAGCCCACATAAGAGTTTTGGATGAGTTCCAGAAGTTTACTTTTACAGCTCGATAGGTGAAACTTACAAAATGAGTTGATAATTAAATTTTTCTGTAGTAACTCTCTATGATGAAAAATACTTAACAAAATGCTGAAAAAGAAAAGAAATACAAATAAGTAAGAAGAACATTTGAAAAATAAGTCGTTTGATACAATACACTAAATCAATTGACGATGGAAAAAAGCAGTGGCAGAAAAAGTGCAGTTACTATCTCAGGCATACGATGGATTCGCCTGTTATATTAAAATTCATGCTAGTTATAAACTAGTAGGTTTAACTCCAGAATTTGAAAAAGTAAAAAACTAGTTACAAAAAGAAATTGATGCTCTAAATAAAACGATATACAAATTTAAAATTTGTCACATGGTTTAAGAAAGAAATAATCAAAAATATCTAAGGCTAATTTTAAGCGGGTAAATTCAAATGTTAAATTGAAAAAAAATCAATTTTTTTCCCAACTCGTGAAATTTTACTTGTGTAACGCTATTTACATATGGAGAAAAGTGATAGAAGCAGTTATTGTCGTATCCTTTTCTAATACAGTTTTTTCCTGCTCAAAAATGCTTAATGATGGCTGAGTAGATGCAAATCGTAGTTTTCTCCTACTCATAAATTTCTACATGTATAATGCCATTTGCATTTTAAGAAGAGTGATAGTAGAAGTCATAATTATATCCTTTTCTCGTAGCAGTCGATCGAGTTTTCACCAGCCACCAACTTTTAGAACACAGGACCACTCGTCGCTGACCATCTATTATAATTGCCACCAGATAACTCAGGATGTGGGGCCACTTATCGCTGCCAGTAGTGAAAGAGCTGTATAAATTAGTTGAATGTTCACTAGGTGATGACAATAACGACGATGATTTGTTTTAGGAGAGATTGACTGCTCATCCTATATCACTGTTATTACTCGGTGGACCTTTTTTGATGACAACACCGTAAAGTCTTACTTCTTTATGTATGGAGGAGTTGAGTGAGCAACATGAAGTAGCTAGACTTTAGACAACATTAACATCACCTGATGCATCGCTGCCCGTAATTGACCTTACGTGGTCACTTGTCAAACCATTAGTGATGTCAGAGGTAACGTCGCTGATATTTAGCCCGAGTACTACACGTTGAAGTACTACTTGAAAATTAAATTTTGTTAAAATGTTATAAGAACGAATATTTTTGTTTTTTTAAAAATTAATGATAAAAAAAAATCAACGAAATTTGTTTTTAATGATACTCAATACCTGATTATTAAAAAATTCCATTCCTTTTCCCATTTATGTTTGTACTTTAATATATAAATCCTCTCTCCAGAATGAATATTATTATTAAACACATGTTGGTTGTATTGCACATGAAAGAGTAAACAGCTGAGACTCTTCAGTTATAAATAAAAGATAGATCAGGCTGCTGATGTGACCCACAGGTAAGTGTTCCGTCGAATCATGTAGTTGTATACAGAAGGTAATTTGGCATGATAATTTTACTACAAGCGATATCCTAGGGGTTGAAAATACAACTAACCTATTACGTTGTCATTGTTTTAAAATTTGTGATGGTTTCATAATAGTTTAAGTTCTGCCTGTAATAGATTTTATATGAATTTTTAATTGCACAAACACAGTCAATAAATAATTAAATCAAAGTCAATCAACACAAAATTTAAACTATGATGCTGTCATTTTGCTGATTTTATTTCTGCTGTGTGTAAACAGTCTACCTAAAAAAAAGTACACATAAGCTAATAATCACATTTCAACCGAAGAGCTCTCGACGTACGGTTACTGTGCTACATCTGTAACTCTAGTCCTACCCATTCTCATCGTACACTATACATTTTAAATTATAAATCTTTATAAAAATATGTACATTCATGCACTGGATGTAAGTGTTTATACATGTATGTAGATGCACATGTAGATGTGGACATATATTGCCTTAAAAAAATAACTTATTCGTCATACCTCACAGATATGAGCGTATGGTTAGAGCTCTCATCCATGCATACAAACAACATTTTCTCTTGCAGGCTAACCATAGATTGGAAAGCTCTGTACAACTACCTAGTGCTTTGCGTAGAGCAGTGATTGTTCACGTTAGGTCGCCACGTGGGCAGAGAGCAGAAAGTATGCTGTATACGGTGTGTGATAGCATTGGCCTACTTTATCCACTCAAATGGTTTGAGTATTTCGTGCATCATTAGTTTGGGAGTTAACAAATTGTTGAGAGTTAGGCTGATTTAATTAAAGAATTTTCCGCATCATTACTTGGGCAGTCTTAGACATTTAAATTACCCGTCATTTCAAATAATTTTCGTTTTTATTTTTCTCATTAAATTTGACCAAGCATCTTGAAGATATTTGCATTATATTATTATTATAATACGTAAGTCTTAATTTCCGCCATTTCCATACTGACCAATTTTAATTCTTTTTTAAGCGTGTGCTTGGGTGTTAGCCTGGTAGGAAGAGAGCCTGAGAAAGTTGGTATCGCTGGACTTCTTGTAGGGTAAAAGCGAGAGGATGGCGCTTCTCGCACCAGAACCAGTAGCCTTCTGTCTAATGAGGAGCCGAGACTTTTTCTCGTTTGAGCACGAGAAGTAAGGCCTAAAAGCCACAACCCAGACAAGCAAACCACTCGTTTGTAGAATTTCTAAAAATGAAGTTTTCTGTCTCTCGCAAATTAGTCAAGGTTACTTAAGTGTAATCAGTTAACTGTGTCACAAGTTTATTACTACTACTACAAGTTTATTTCTTGACTAGTTCTTCAAAGATTGAAGAAGCAATTAGGAGCCTAACATGTAAAAGTTATATAATAGCTGGGTTTTTTTTCACTCCCATATGAAGAGAACAGTGAGTTTATTTTCTTCGCCTATTTCACCATCAAACTTCTCTATTAATACAGTCCCCACAAGTTAAGTCGAAAAGCTGTGATTTTAATAGCGTGCGTTTGGCTTTATCGTTCCAGTATTTAAAAAAAAAATTTTTCAAATCCTTCTAAATTTAGTGTAAATAGCTTTTTCCGCCACTGCTTTTATCCATCGTAAATTATTTCAGTGTAGTGCATCTAACGGCTTATTTTTTAAATGTTCCTTTAACTTATTAAAAAATTTCTCGTTTGTTGGCATTTTGTAGCTTCAAAGTAAGCATCTTGAGCTTGTTATAATAGAGGCGATGCTGTATAACACGATCACAAAGCCTGTTAGGGGCTATAAACTTTTTAATGGTAAAATAATATCAGATTATATTATATTTTAAACTTTTATATACATTGTTGTAAGTTAGATTGTAACATTATATTTAAAAAATGAATTAAACTTTTTCAACAACTCTTAACCCCACGCATAAACTATCTAATGTAATAATCATATTGTTTCACGAACGCTATAACTGACAAAAAATGTATGCAGATGAATAGAAATCACGTCAAAAATTGTCAAAGTGCGAATATGATCTCGTCATGTATATAACATAAAAGTATGAAATTACAATGTACTTATAATCTATTATTATTTTAAATCTGTATAATCGTTCTAATTTTTTTTTATGTCAGTTAAATTCCTAATATTTACGCAATACGTTCTAAATCTTACTTAACATTTACGTGCTTCTTCTATAACGGTTGGAGTTTCTCAGTGTTCGTGCTAAGTCTAAAAGCAGATGTAGCAGTCGTGCCTACTTATTCTGCAGACACAGAAAAAAAATATGAACTCACTAGTTACAGCACACTCAATTGCCCGCACTTTGAATTGATTGATAAATTGTTTTTATCCGAAGCTATTTATCTACAGTATTTTAATAGTACAACATTACAGCTTATTCATTAAAACACCAAACAAACAGAAAATAAAACCCATTAGTTCACTTAGCACAGGCTGCTCCTTACTTGAAATATTTGAATAACTGATAAAGAAGAGAAAGCAGAGCAAGCTAAACTATTGAAAGTTTTCTATTTGAGGTAAAAGAATAAATTTATGAAAAACTAATTCAAACTCGTTCCTCTATTGAATAACGAGATATTAAGTGCTTGTAATATAAATAATTTATATAACAATCACAAGTCCAGGCGCTGGAATGTATTTGGTTAATTAGCATCGATTTTTAAAGATGTAAATAATATACTCATTCATCAAAAGAGCGTGCACTTAATCGTGTATGGTAAAAAAGCATACATTGCATGGAATATGAATATATTATTGAACAATTAAGAGTGAAATTGGTACAGTCTAGTCTAAGCGCACGTACGCATGTAAATGACAACCACGAATTGTACGAGCAGTCAGACGAGCCCTAGCTTTTGTCGTAAGCAGTCGCTCTCAAGCCGTTAATTCGATGATGTATAATGGAGAATAAGCTCATTTTCCAATATAAATCATTACACTTCAACCCCTACCTTTTATTATTTTCAACATGATAGCAGATCGTAGCTCCTGCGTTTTTTGGTTTTTTACGCTCTTCTTTGTTGGTCCATGAAAATTAACCGAGGACAAGGTCCAGGTAAAAGTATTAATCCAACACGAGAAAATTAGAAGAATTGTATGAAAGCGATCTCTGAGAATAAAAGTGACAGTCTAGTGGTAAAATTAAAGTATGCCATTAAGTAACAAGTAATCCAAATGTGGAAATCAAGTGCAAAATCTGAAATATGTAAATGGCAAGTAAATAAAAAAATTTAAGTGCAGACAAAGACATATGCTATTTGAAAATAAGTTTCGTGAATATAAAAAGAAAAGCACTTATAACAAAGGCATTTCTAGAAGAGTATCGCAAATACGTAGAAAACAAAATGACTGGCAGATCAAAATTAAACGATGTCATGATACTGTATTCGACGGAAAAAAATTCAGCAGTTAGAAATTCAGATTGTTAATGTTACAAGACTACAAAGAATGTACGCAACAAACTACGAAGGTGAGAACAAAGATACAAAAGCCGCATAAAATAAAGGTGACCCGAAAGCAAAAGTGATTATCACAAGTACAGTGTTGAACACACAACTTGAATACAAAATAAAAAGGACGACGGCACGAGATAAGACGATGCAAAAATTCAAAAAAATATGTATGGCTAAATCCACAGCACTGCAGTTACGTTTAAAAACTTTTATATAATACAAAATTTTTTGCTGAGTTTGAGCAAACAGTAACTGAATTCAAGGCTGCTGGAGGAGAAATAACTGAAGCTGAAAAACTAAGATGTATGTTGAGAGCATTGCCAGCAAGTTACAGCTACATTGGAGAATGTAAAAAAAATTTAGAAATAAAAGTTACAATAAGTACAGTACATTCCATACAAAAATTAAAGGACAGTGCAAAAAATATGGAAATCTTAGACATATGGCAAGAGAATGTAATTAAGACTAATCCAACTATCAACAAAGTGTCCAAGCTAGACATACGCAGTGAGGAAAAGGGTGATACAGAAGCAATAGTTGAGATAGAGGTACATACATAGTAAACAGCAGAGGCAGGGGTCACAGTAACACAACAAGTGAAAAGTGTCAACAACAACAGCAAGACTCGTCAAGAGCGTGTAACGTTTAAATCATGCACGAAAGAAGAAAAATAAATAACTGTTGACAATGTAACAAAATAAATTAGTTATTTAAGTGTAGTAGTACTGACTGTACTGTAGACACGAAAAATATTGTAAGTGAATGTATACATTTAAACAAATTCTTGGAAGTTAGTTTGCCGGACACAAAAAATTTAAGGCTACGAAATTAGAAAAAACACAATTTTATTTTGTTAACCGTTTGCATATGTCATGTATTAATTTAGTTGACGTTTATTATGTACCAAAAATCAAGAAAAATATTTTAAGTATGTCAGATATCGTGAAAGTAAGTAAAGTTGTAGCGACCGATGATGAAGAAAAAATGTGTATGAAATTATATCATGTACTTATATCGATTATACCACGTAAAAGGTAATTCAAATTTGAGATTATGAAAACAAAATGGGCAAATAGTATTGATAGTAAGATGACAAACCATACAAAAAAGTCCTCAGAAATTTTAAAAGTTATGATCCAAATGGGCCATATAATACAATTGGTAATAATAAAAGAAACAATATTTTCCGACATTCGTAGAAGAATTTAGCAAATGCGCAAAAATCTATTGTATAAAAAATGTCAGAAACAGTAAGATGCTCTATTAATTATATAAATTTATAAGAAAATAGGCTTAACAAAAGTGTTCAAATAGTACAATGTTGAGATGGAAAAGAACACTTAAACAAAGAAATTTCTAACGTAAATAAATTTCGCAGTATCAAACTATTGCCATGTCCACCTTATATGTATGAGCTAAATAGTATCACATACAGGTATTACAGATCAGCAGTGGATACGGGTAGGTGTTTGATGAAAAACACACATAAAAGCTTGAAATTTTGGCCTGAAGTAATGGAAACGGTAGTTTATTAAAAAAATCGAACACTAGCAAACATAACTGATAAAATATTATATTATATATTTTTGGTTTTAAGCCTAATGTACAACGTTCAAAAAATTTTGAAGTAGGGTGTTAGTACGTAAACCAGAGGTTAATAGAAATTAAAAATAAGTTGATAAAGCCAAGTAAGGAATATTGGTTGATCATGCTAAATATTGTTATAGAGTACTTGTTATCAATAAAGTAATGATAACTAGACACGTTAAAGTAATAAAAAATAAATTGCAATGATTTTCTTGAGAGATTAATTGGAGACAGAGTCAAATCAATGAAGCGAAAACGAATTTAATTATAAAAAAAAGAAAGTATTCATAACGAAAATCATGAACATCATTAAGCTAGTGAGGAGAATGAGATTATAAATAAAAACAAAAAACAATTATGATTAAAAATAAATCGAAAAAATTTAATTTTAGAACATAAAAATAAAAACAAAATCCTAGTAATAGGTATGGCAATCCAATTACACGTGTGATGTACGTCAGTTACATTAACGTGACACACTGAATAAGAAGTCATGAATGTTTAAATAAAAAATCTTACCAAAAATAAAACGTAAGATATAGTTAAAAACCTAAAATATAAATAAATTTTTGATGTACAAAAGATATTCGGAAGAAAAAACGAAAATTCTTTTAAAGTAAGATTAGTAGCAAGAAGTTTTCAACGAACTGAGCACATAAAAATGTATATTCGCCTATTAGTAAAATGCTAACATTAAAAATATTGTTATTTCATTGTTATAAAAATCATTTATTTATTGGACAAATGGATGTAGAAACAACGTCTTTGAATGGCCAAATTAAATCAGAAGTATACATAAATCAGCCAAAGGGCTATGAAATTGGCAAAAACAAAGTTTGTAAGCTAAATGGATTACCATATAAATTAAAAGAAAGGCTAAGAATTCGGTACAGTACATTTTATGAATTTTTAAGCTGTCTTAACTTCGTCAAAAGTAATTACAACTTTTCATTATATGTAAAAAAATGATAAAACAAGTCTCATATGTATTTTGATGTTTGTTGATTATTTATTAGTATGCAGTAAAGATTTAAATATAGTAAAAAAAATAAAAGTGAAATTCACGAAAAAACTCATAATGAAAAATGTAGGTAAAATTCAAAATTCAACCAGAATCGAAATTAAATACTATAAAGAAAAAAACAGTAGAATTGAGTCTACCAAAAAATGTAAGGTTAAATGCGATAAAACATAGAATGTATGTAGAAAATGTTAGATAACATGAGACTCTGACGAAAACGAATTTAAAAATTAAAAAATCGTATAGTTACAAGAAACAAATAAAGTATAGAAATTACATTGACGAACTGGTACATGAAACTGCATGTAATATACACAGGAAATCATCTTAGTATATTTCAGAGTTAGTATAATGCAACTTACTATATGCATGAAATGAGAATGTAATAATATTTAGTAAAGGAGAAAAACATGAAAGTGATGTATGATTTCGATGATAAAAATAAAGTAATAAACTATATGATATATTTAGACTAGGCCAGTAAAAATATTGATAGTTAACTAACACTAGGATCTGTTATAAAAATGTCCAATAATATAATTTTTTTGGAAAATTTATGAACAAATAAATGTAACAAGATGTTTAACATTTACGGAGTATACAGCTTTATCAGAAGCTATTACTTAATTATTGATTATAAAGAATTTGTTGAATCAAACTTTTTAAAGTTAAAATTAAAAAGCCATTCAGTGTCCATAGGGATAGTTCGGAGTCAGTTATTTTAAAAAGCCATTCAATATTTATAAAAATAATTTAAAGTATCGAAACTTTAAAAAATACTAAGCACATAAAAGTACTGTATCACAATGTTAATTAAAATTAATAAAATTGCAATCTAAATGTAGTAAAAGTTGATATAGTAAAAATAATATGGCTGATATGTTTGACTAAGAGTTTAAATACAGAAAAATAGTTTTTTCTGTGAGCAGTGGCTCTCTAATCGTTAAGGTGACGATGTATAATAGACAATAAGTTCACTTCTCAATATATATATTATTATTCTTCAACCACTAACTTGTATTATTTCCAACAAATACATTTCACAATCCTAAGAGCAGGCACTCAAGCTCATTAGCTTAATTAGTTATTTGGCTTTGGCCTAATTGGTTATTGTTTAGGGCATTAAAAACTAATTTTACAAGTTAACAAAAAGTCTCCTAAGTTCATTCTCTGTAAAGATGAACTGTCTAGTAAGAGTGCGTATCATGCATATTATGTTTATAAATATATTTTTTTTTACTCTAGGCAAGGGGGTTTTAAGACTGACGCTGTGCCCATACATCGTGGAGTTTCAGAAAATTCATTTTCAATGTGGCTTTTGGATCCTACGAGACTGCATTATAATTTTGTTATTCTTAAACACAGTTATATAAAAGGAAACAAGATGATTGTAGTATTAATAATAATTATAATAATAGTGATAACATTCATTGTCGAAATAGTAGTAATAATAATAATAATTATTATTATAATAGTAATAAAACTAATAATTATAACTAGTAATATATATATATATATACATATTGGTTACCTTTAAGTAATTTGTGTTTCATGCGAAGTCGATATTTGAGCTTAAGAGAGAGGTCCATTACACGTGGTAGCGAAAAAGAGGAGCGGATTATACTTACAACTACAACGCTAGCTTCTTACACCACACTCGAGCACAAAGAATGTGTGCCGCCTCTCTTCTCCGTCTTTATCACGGCGCTCGTGCTCGTTCGTGTTCCAGAGCCGAGCGTTGTGCACTTTGACTCGGAAAGTCACAGCAGACATCTCGCTATACACCAGCTGTAGACAGAGCACAAGTCCTTATCGGAGCTTCAATCACATTAATATTAGGCTGGGCTTCACCAGCGAGCCGACATTTTGGCACACCTTTAATCTACTTATTCTTCAAGATCAAGGAGAATCCGTCGTTCTATGAGGTCCTCTTGATTCATACTGTCTTGCTCTTGACTTGACTTAGCATTGGGTAAGCTGTCGGTTGACTTTTACATTATATATAGCTTTCTGCCGTCAGTAAGATTATTTTGCAGTTTGTTGGTTTTTCTTCAAAACAAGAGTCTTTGTGTTATTTACGACTTGTTTAGTAAACTTGCCTAGTCAATTAGTCTGAACGAAAGTTCACGATTCATGGTTATACATTACTTGGTGATGTACAAGGCTCATAATTAATCGCTTGATAACGACTTATTATTGACAATCGTGGCAAAGTGCTTACGTAATTATTTACAGCTTCCAGTGCACAGTAAAGATTTGGGGTCCGTTACTTATCTCGGCCGTAACAATTATTGTAAACAAACATTCACAAACAAAATAAATATCAAATTTTTTTACTAAAAAGATAACTAACTAATCGATAACATACTATCAAAAGTATTCTTAGGTCGAGAAGAGCCCAACAGTCCACAAACTTTTGTAAAATGGCTGTGAGATAGTTCAACAGTTTCCATTACCGATAGTTTATTACGCTGAGGATTTTCAAGAATCTTGGCATTAGTTGCATCGCAGTAACTTGATCTAACATTGTAGACAAAGTGACAGGAAAAGTCGTCTACCTAACGTATTTCACAGAGCTACGTATATTTCTAAAAAAGTCATAAAAGTTCAGACTGAGAAAGAAAAAAATCAGACTGAGCCTAAAAAAATGAATTTTCTGTTTTAATCTAAGTACGTCTTAAAATAATTCATAAGGTTCCGTTTAATGTATATTTCAGCGGCTAATATTTGGCTACGTGGTCTTTAAAAGCCGGTAAATTCAGAAATAAAAAAATATATTTTGATTTCTAATCGCAAACATGTTCATACATGAACTGCGATTACCTGATGTCCAATAATGAACTTATCCAATGAAAACTGGTAGACTGCGTGCAAAGCGTGTAGATAGCGAAGCCTCATCGTATTAAATAAAAGGAATTCAATAGTCAAAATAGAATAAAAATATCAAACAAAGTACTGAATCCTTGTCAAAAAATTTTAAACCATTTTACATGCATATTTGGGTTACCAACTGTATAGGCTTAGCAGTATCTCACAATAATGTTGTTTATCCATCCAATGCACATAAGTAAAGAATGTAACTAGTCTTTTCATAGGTTTACTACAAAGGTTATCGATCAAAAAATAGCTTTATTGACACTACTGATAAAAGTGACAATGAAAGCAACAGTAACAGTACCAGTACCACTTTCGATCAAAGCAGTGATTCCACTGTTTCAGATGATAAACAGTCGTAAGGCAATTGCTATGTCCTTTTCATTTGCATATTTAAAATTTGTTATTCAAATTTAATGGATTTCTTGAAAACTATGTAATGTTATAATTAAATAATTTATTTTAAATTCATGTGAATCTTTGCATGTAAAGAATAAACAAGTGTTAAAAAAAAACTTTTGATTCGACAATAGAATTAAAAAATACATGATTTAGAAAGAAATGAAACTTTTTATCCAGCAGAAAAACGTATTTTCAATATTAAAAATACCTTTGTTTGTTGGATCGTATGTTAACGACGTGCTAATTAATTGATGATAACTGTCAACTATGTCAGTGTCGAAGGAAAACATGTTTCAAACATAAGATGACATCTTGTTCCTTTTCAAATAAAAGTAAGAACAAAACCTAGCTTCTACAAATAAATTTTATTTATACTTTTTTTCTATAATTAAGTGCATTTAGAGCAACCAACAAGATAAAAACATTTCTTATTATAGACACTTACAATATCTATTCATTTGAAATTAATGAAAAAGATGTAGTGATAAGATCAAACTTTTTCCATGTTGCATTAGCTACTACGTAAAAGAAAGAATATTGAATCATAAAATATATTAGAGTCTATATATACTTACGTTAAATATCCACTTTAAGTGGGTTATAAGAAAAATGTAGGGATTCCCATACTGTTTTGACCACTATTTTCTATTTTAAAGTGTTTCACACGTTTTATTGCATTGTGCTAAAGAAGCCGCTTTTATCCATTACCAATTGAAGGAATTGAAAAAAAATTCATGATTCGCCAATTTGTATTGACCACCGTTTTGTAATTTTAATTGCTTAACACATTTTGCTTTATTCTACAGATAATATTCGGTCATTTTATATTCATATTTGGATGGTTTCAGATGAATTGATATTCCGTCGTTTCGTATCAGCTGCCGTTTTGTATATTAAATTGTTTTACACATTTCTTTGTACACTACGAACCAAAATCAACTAAATTTTTCTACAAATTACGCTTTTTACTTTTTTTGGAGCATAAGATTGCCGTAGTAGCTAAAACTGATTTGTTTCCTATTTTTCTATTTATCTATCTGTTTAATCGGATAGGCCGTCTTTCATAAATTTTTCATGAAGTTGTAGTGTAAGGAAGTAAAAAATTACAAACTTAAAGATTTTTGAATAAAAAGTCTTTAGAGATAGGATTTTGATACTTCTTACAAGGTTCTTTAATAAATTTAACGGTTTTTCTCTATTTCTAAAACAGGCACCACGAAATGGTTCTCAATTTAAAATATCTTATGGCTTTAGTGAACTTTTCAGTACAGATAATTTAAATTTTCTAGATAAATTTTATTAATGATACTAAGACCTGTAATTTCATAAGAAAAACATTTTTTCTCTCAATCAGAACTTTTTTTCTGAACCCAAATTTTTTATAAAATTCAATTTTGCAATCTAAAAAAATTGATACCATTCTGACGTTTTGTATTTTACAGTATTGTAAATAATTTTACTTAATAAAGGGTATATTAACTCTAATTTTAAACCAATGATTGCCATAATGTGTTTTTGACAATACTTATCAAAAATTTAGTGTTTATGAGAGCTGTTTATTTTCGACGGTTGTTTCGAATAAAAAATATTTTTTAAACTTCTGCAGGGTATTTCTCGTTACTTAGTATGAATTATTATTCATTTTTATACACTTGAGGAGCAATAAAAAATATTATACTTGACTTTGACGTATGATACCGGTCTCTGAACAATGGACTGCATGTATTGAAGCATATACTTACTAGATAAAAAAACTTATATTGTTTAGTAATACAGTTTCATCACCAGTCAATACTTTTTTTAAATAAAAATTCTTACTTAATATATAAAGCATTTCATTCATTTTATTTTATAAAACAAATGTTAATATTACAAAAAATATTGAAATAATTAATGCATGTCAATTATACAAGGTAGTATAAACGTACACTTGATGCGTACTTTAACAGAAAGTTTTATATGATGAAAAAACACTTTTGTGTGTTCATACAATTTTTAGAAATAAACTGACATCTCTGAACATACCTTAACTGTAATTGAAGACAAAATAAATTTAAACATCATAATATGTGTGCTTGATGCGTTGAAACTAGTAAAGATAACTATAAATATCCAGTTAGGTTGTAATTTTAAAGGTATGGTTACTGCAATAAGTTTACAGCTCAATTTGCACAGCTCTTAATTAATAATGAGTGCAGATCAATACAACATCAACTCAGTAAAATAATGAAACTCATTTCTACGTAAGAGATAGTCTGCTCGTTTTATTCTTATTTTTAAATTATTAATTAACAAAATATTACACACCATCAAAAATTTAATGAAAAGTTATATAGAATCATGGCTAATGCGTGAACATCGAACCAATGTCAGCCTTTTCCAAAATAATATGCCTTAAGAGAGAATACCTGGAATAAAGGTTCTTTATTATCCTAAAGTGCAGAGTGGATAGCAGGGATTTTTAAATTTTAGTTAAGACGTGATGGATTGATAATGCGTCTAGGCACGTCACAGAACCCTATTCGTCAAGAGTCTGATAGATAGTTTTCTTTTCTTTGTTTTACTGGCTGTCTTGTGCGCAAATTTGGTATAGAGCTCAAAGACAACTATGTATCAATCAAAGTTCCAAGAAACATTATAGTTGCTAACCGCGAAAAAAGCTAAACCAATTTTGCTAAAACCTTGCATATTGATTCCTGGTATATTGTTTTCGCAGTTTTCTTCTCACAAAAAACTAGTTAATATTAGCAATAAATAAGCTCAAAATTCTGGAAAAAACGTTGGCGTTGTGCTGTAGTTCAGGTATATTTGGATCCGCTAGATTGAAGTAATATAAAAGTCACCTGCAATCGAAGTCATTGAGTCTAGTGATATAATATTTCCAAAAAAAGTGTTGTAAACTTTAACGTCTCCGGCGTAACACTAGCTCTATTGATTCAAAGCGTTATGATCATCCTTCTGACAAACCTGGTGCTGCCAAAGCACCACTTTCTAAAACAGTAGGCCAGATTAAATGGCAGATTTGCGTTGCTGACAGAACGCCAGTTCTGGTCTCTTTCACCATTGGTCCTTCCGAAGACCATCATAAATCCTTACGTTTACTAAGCCACCATCAATTTAGCAGTCATTTCTAGTGCTATCTAAAGTCGAACCATCCTACAATTAAATTTTTTTTTGCAACTAATTCTAGTACACATTATTGCATGTATTTTAAAGCAAATTCTGACAGCAATACGTCCACCAAGAGATTGTGTAAATTCGACCTCTTTTAAATTAAGTCAGTCGTTAACTGGCAAACATAAGCGAAGCTTTTCGTCACAAGGCTGGGAACTCTAGCCTCTGACAGCCCTTTCATTACACCTAAAATCCCCGAGTCTGATCCTCTGCGAGGTCTGAGATCGGTAAACCTAACAGCAAAGCTGTAAAGGACAAACAAACTTGAGCAACCAGGAGAGTCTTTAGCAGGCAAGCAATACAAACCAATCTCTATGTTGGATCATCAAAATTATTTGCTACCATTGATGTTGCCCTAAGCCAACGCACATCTTAATAATTTATTTAACGTCCTCTACATTAATTAAATACTAATTTACCTAGTTGTTATTTCAGGATAGCGTATGACATCATATATGAAAAAAAAATATATCATTTACATGTATCTACGTTTACATGCATGTAATTCACTGTTTGAAAATCGGTTTTGCATGTCGACGGGCTGAGTCAAGATAAATTTTTATGATTGCTCACGTTTTTTTAAATTATTAATCCTAATAGTAATAAATAATACGTTGCATCAGTTAAAAAAAAAATGAAGTAATAGTAATAAAAAGTAAACTGTCCATAACTACTGTTATAAAAACGTTATTCCAACCAATTTTTTCGTATTAAATACCGTTTTTAAAGGGGAATTACTTTGTCTTGAAATTAAAAAAAAAAAAATTCTTTCGTAGTAAAGGGTCTTAAAATTGTTATGATATGACATCATAAAAGTGTGGTCTTGATTGCATTTATAAAACGTCATTCATACGTATCGTAGTATTCAGCCCATAGGCTTTCTTTAATCTATTTATTGAAATGAAAAAGCTATACTTAAACGATGTGAATAAAATTGATTATATTTTTTTTTTCAGCTAAACTTAAAAAGTTTTTTCGCTTGGATGTAATTTATCGGGTTACAGTACTAAATTTAAGTATATAATTATATTTCTGATTACCAAACTACATCTATCACTAGTTGGTACTGCTGCTTCAGAGCTTCTTAGTGCTACGTGCAGTACTTTTCAGCGGTTCCTTGAAGAACACGAACGAATTCATGGCCAAAAAAAAATTTAACGCAGTTTTAGCTCTCCCCGCTGTTGCTGAAACCAGTTTTGGTGGATCTCTTTTACTAAACTTCTCTCCTTAGGGTTGTTCAAGACTATTGATGTCCGTGGAATACGCTTAAGTTGCCTCAGATAACATGTTGTGCCTGACGTGTATAATGTACTTGCGGGATGCGGGAGTCTAGAGTTGAAAAAAAACCGAAAAACGTTGAAAAACGTAATACGAGCAATTTTCACACTTAAAAGAGTATTTTTATAGCTTATATAATATTATATAATAAGTAAAACAGGCCTCTGATCGTATTAAATTAACCGATGAGCCACATTTTCGCAAAATAGCGTTAACAGCAAAACAGTAAGTTAAAACGATAATGGTTCATGTTATGGTTTTATTATAATTAATTTATTTGATAAGTGTAGTCAAGTTTTTGGATCATTGATGATGTAACCTTGCATCAGAAATAAAAGAAACAGCTAATATAAGTTTAGGTGTGACTTGTAAGTTTACACATTTCGCAGTTAATTCTTTCGAAAATCGTACAAATTGAATTTTTGTACAATAAAACAGTTAGTTATAATTTCAAAAGTGGTATACATTATTGGAAGTTAATCTATAGTTAACGTGGAAGTTAATTTACATATTTATACATGTAATACAATTTATTCATACGTTCATTTAACGTACCTACATGGATTCTTAGTACAAGGGTGGCCGCATTATACGTCAGCATAATACGATACAACTTCATACTTTTTGTGGAGACGTTGTTACACTTAATATATATACATACGCACATGACACGTACAAGTCACAGACAAATATACACGTAAAAGATACACCTTGAAGCTACCACAAGTATATATATATATATATATATAGAGCATGAAGTTAAGGTTCCACTTTTTATATGAGCTTGTGCACATACACATTAACATCTTGTATGAATGTGACGAATGAATTTTGTTTGTACTTATAGTACGATTCAGCTATATTAGCTCGGAATGTTACATGAATAAAATCCATTTTAAAAATTTGATCTAGCTACATTGGAAGGATCAGAACAGCCAAGTGAAATTTTGAAATAACAGCCATAGCTAGTTGTTCTTTGTTAATTTTTTTATTACATTTTTCATTTCTTTTGTACTTTATCATCTGAGTTTTCGGTTATGATAACGAATGGTTTGTTTATACTTGAAGCTGTAAGTAATGGTTCGCTGTGTAGAACATTTTTTAATGTTGTAAACGCTTTTTTTGTGGCTCTTCCCATTTAAATTCAACAATTTTTCTTGTAAGAGTGGTTGTGCTCTTTTTGCGTAATCTTGAAGCGCCGATAGTACTCTGCTAACCCGAGAAATTGCTTTATTTTTCTCGTATTTGTTAGTTTAAAAAAATTCCTTACTGCTTCTATTTTTTTTAGGTTCGTTTTTACTTGGCAGTTGCCTACAATGCATAAAAGTACCATTGCTTCTTTCCTTATAAATTGACATTTTTTTGGCTCTATTTTAAGGTTGGCGCTTGCTAACATTTTTAAGAGCCTTTTGAATCTTATCCCATGTTGATCCAAATTTTCCGCCATAATTTCATAATTTCATCCATGTTTACTTCTATCTCACATCTTCATAGGCCCGCAAGTGCCAGTGTTATCACCTGCATAAATGTGTTTAGAGAGTCGATATATCCAATCAGCATCCGTTTATATTGCTTATATCCGTTCGGGCCTAAGAACGCTGTTTTATGACCATCCTCCTCGTAAATTTCCTCTTAAGAAAATCCGCTAATCAAATCTACCACGGTTATATATTATACGGTTGCTTATGTTTTCAAAATTACATTCTGTAATGGCAACGTATACCTCGTACCGACTGTTATCTCGTTTAATAGCCAGAAGTCTGTTATGACTCTCCAGTGTTTTTCTTTCTTTGGCTCCACGTTTTCCGGAAAAATCCACATATTCGAGTTATGTAGGGATGTAGAGTGTTCGATTATGTATTTCTATGATAACTTGTCCATTTCTATATGCATTTTCCCTTAATTTTATTGGGTGTGTTACATTTATTGCAACGGTTGGTCTCTCTTTTGACGTTGTTATTCTATGCCTTAGTATGTTTGTAGCCTTAGTGGCTCACCATTTAGACTGAAAACAAAAAGATTATATTCGAAAAAATTTTTGACGTATTAAAATTTTGCCGCATTGCAGCTAGATGTATCAACAATTTCCATTAGCTTATTAATTCATTCTGCTATGCCCATTTTTTAAATGCCGTTGTTATGAACGTTGTCATTATTTTTACAGCTTATAAAAATATTTTTTCATCCAATTTTGTAATCTCAAAAAGCTTTATTATGGCTTCGTTCAAACCTTTAGCATCGTCACTAGTAATGCTGAATGATTCTGCCCTTTGTCTGATTTCGTATTCGGATATATGTATGTCTTGTTTTGATACGTCAATTTGTTCATCTATTATATTTATTATTTTTGCATGCATTTTCAAGTTCTTATTTTCTCCTAAAAAAAAACTAAATAAAATTCTCTCTTTTACGTTTTCTATAGGGACCCAGCCGACTTGCATGTGACTGTATTTATCTTGCACGTACGCAAACATTATTCTTCTTGGTCTGGCGGAGATTTTAAAATATTCAATACATTCTGGTATTTTAGAGTTCTAACCTTGAGAAAACATGCGACGGAAGTGGAAGCTCTAATAGGTATGCAAGTAATATTGATATATTTATCATCGTATTAATTGGTGCGTATGTATAGATGGTGGCACTTTTATATAAGCACTCTTAAAATCATTCATACATGCCCTTTCTTGATAACAAATGTACTAAAGATTCTAAATCAAAATTCACATATTTCCTATTTCGAGAAAATTTCTGAAGAAATTAATAAGAATACAAAAAATATCCTCCCTGGGTGCGTATTGAACACACAACCACCTGTTTACTAGACAGTTGCTCTACCACATGAGCTAACGAGGAGCTGTACATTCACTCGTAATGTAGGTTTAGAAAAGTTCTCTTTTTTAATTTTTAAGCTCTTAATTCACTTCCAGCTCGATTTTAATAAATATATGACTCTAATACTTGTAGATAAGTTAGAAATTTAGCATGGCTCTCCAAGTTATTCAAGCAATATTGATACATTTATCATCGTATCAATTGGTGCATACATATAGATTGCAGCAGTTTTATATGAGCACTTTAAAAATCACACATACAGGCCCTTTCTCGATGACAGATAAAGTAAAAATTTACGATCAAAATCTCGCCATCTATATGTATGTGCCAACTGATACGATGATAAATGTTACTAGTAAACTAATTGTTTGTATACCTATCCGCTATGTGTAATCACCTCTGCTACCGCCCTTGCGGCCACCTGCGGAAATGACATTATGTATGCAAACAAAATCAAACCGTATTGCAGAGGCAGGAGTAAAATCATTTAAATCAAATTAATTATTATTTATCAATATTAGAACGATGAAATTGATATTTCTATAAAGGGAAACGTATGTTAAATGGAATAGAAGTATAATTTTGCTCAATCGTTTCTCATAGTTAAGATAAAAATAAAATTTTCTCTCTTTTTTTGAAGTTGCATGTTTTTAGAGCTAAGCCGAATGAGATGTATAATACCTTGATGATGTAAAAAATATTAAGAGATAACTCCCTACGTATGCATGAATACCTTTTTTACATCATTAAGGTTATATAGATCTCACTCGGCGTAGCGCTGAAAGCATACAACCTCAAAAAAAGAGAGAAAATTTTATTTTTATCTTAACTATGAGACACGATTAAGCAAAATTATACTTCTATTTCATTCAACATACGTTTCCCTTGAAAGAAATATCAATTTCATCGTTCTAATATTAATAAATAATATTCAATTTGATTTAAATGATTTTAATCCTACCTCTGCAAAACGATGTGGCTTTGTTTAGGTACAGTAGGTCATTTTTGCAGGTGGCTGCGAGGGGGTGGCAGCACAGGCAGTTGCACATAGCGGATAAAAGCCATATTAAATTTTTAACTAATATACAAGCATTTAAGTCACATATCTATGTATTTCGTATTCTTAAATCGATTCTCCCTCGAAAAAAAAAAAAAAAAAAAAAAAACACTTTCCTGAAGACTTAAACCATTGATCTCCTGCACAAAAACCCGATATTAGAAAATCGATTTTTTTTATGTTATGGTTTGTAACTTATTGCTACTGTAAATATTCAATTACTGTTCATAAATTAATTTGCTTTAATTTATAAATATGTTATTCATTTAAAAAACCAGTTTTTTAAGTTAGGTAATGTTCTTTAATTTAAAAACTAGTATATCTTAGCAGCTTTCATATGTATCAATAAAGTTTAATTTTTTTATCATAAATTTGTTACTTATACGATCTTATTAATATAGAAAGCAGAGTCGCTAAAACCATTATGATCGCTAACCGCGAAAATCACTCTACCAATCTTACTGAAATTTTGCATACTGATTCATGATACTTCCTTAATTATTCAGCATAGTTTTTATCTTAAAAAAATTAATAACAATAGCAATAAATAAGCTCAAAGTCTTGCAAAAATACGTTAGCTTTTTTACTTCAGTTCAGTAGGATCTGCTAGGTGGCGTAGATGTAAAATCGAATACCTGCAGTAGAATTAAGTAAGTCTGGTTATTATATCCTCGAACAGAAAACCAAATGCCATAGTCGATCATCGGCAGTGCCTGCAGCATAGAATTTGGAGTCGTGCAGTGGGGTATCTCGGCTACTAATAACAATGGTCTCTACTAGCCAACCGACTTACGTCGAACTCCATTTTGAACCACTAAGATTGATGAGTGCTGACGTGTAATGTGAAACATTTTCAGTTAAAAATTTTATCTGTTCCTTACACTTTTCAGAGCGAAAATCGTCTTATTAAAAACATATTTGTTAGGAATTCATACAGTTTATTCGCTTAAATAATAAGCTGTGAACAGTAAAAACAAATGTAATTTGGCTGAAAAGTACCGTGGGTTTCTTATGCCATAAAATAATCGTTGGCCCTAAAGGGCCGTTAGTTAGCAGTTTTTTCCGTGTAATTTATAAAAAGGACTATTTTTTAAGGCTTTAAAGATTTGAAACTCAAAAAAAATGTAAAGTTGAAAATTTTTATTTTTTATCTTACAAATTCATTACTAGAGTAAGGAAGACCTGGTAGTTATTGTTACTCTCTATATTTTTTATTGCCACAAAAATACAAATCAATATTTTACCTGTTTAAAAATGTAGAGGATTTAAGAGATTACTAAAAGGGTTATAATAAAAAGCTGATCTTTCACTTGATAAATTTTTTATTTGTCGATTTGGATGCTGCTGCTTCAATCTCGATAAATGTTCTGCGTCAGTTTCATGACGCCTAAAATTGTATACATTAAATGCATTCGAAGCTCCCCTTCCAATGCGTCCTCTTAAAACTATCGGCATGGTTAAGACTTGTAAGCCTTAAAGGCTGTTTTTTTTTCCACTTTGTTACATTGTAATATATTAAATTTGCTGGTAAGGTACTTTAACGTCGTATAGCCCTAAAAACGACCAGCGAGTTTTTTAAGTAAACTCTTTTGTGACTAAAGTTTCAAGCAAACGTGACTGCCTCATACCTCAGAGTGATCTTCCCTGGCCTGTTACTGTTGCACCAGACTGATTGGGACAAAAACTACAATGTCTGAAGCGTTTGGCTTAAGTTTATTTCTCTTTATAGCTGTTAGGTTCTCCCAGCGCACGACTTTGGGTAGATTGGTGATTCCTGGTTCAATGCTTAGAGTTGAGAGGGTAATATATGGTCGTCGGTCACCGGGGTTTCCAGCCTTGCGACAAAAAACTCTGCTCGTGACGTCTGCCAGTGAATGACTGACTTGGTTTAATAGTGGCTGGCTTTACATAGTCTTTTAGTCGATAAATTGTTACCGGAAAAGTAGTAAAAATTTATTTGTTGGCAAGGTAGTTTAACCTTAGGTGGTTTCGGGAATTACATTTCTTATTTATGGGGTTGAATGAAACTGTACGTTTTTAGTATGCTTTTGCTATTAGTAACGTATAGAATAGAATGATTAAAAATTAAGTTCGTGAATTTTATATAGTATAATTGGTCTTCTCTCTACCTCGATAAACAAGTGCCTCTTCCTTTAATTTTCCCTGGAAGTGGTAGAGTGACATAAAATAAATATTTTATACTTCGTCTTTCGTACTAACCAAGTCATTCTATTTAAGATGATTAATAAAACTTCGCTGATCTGCATTTTCGTGAATCCTGTATCTTTGATATTGATTACGCTAATCGTCCTCTTTTTTCCGTATTCTCTTGAGTTTAGTGATTAGCAACTGCCTCTAGCTTTTTAGTATGTTGGTTCACTGCCTCAATTTACAAATCTTCTCTCATATTGTTGATCTAGTCTTCTAGCAGTGTTCAACTTTTTTATGGACAATTTCTTTCTGTTTATACTTTTTCTAGTTTCCTTATATTATGACAGTTGATACACTAAATTTAGTGTTTGGGACTTTCACACTTTTTTTGCACTTTACGATGAGCGATATTTCTTTTTTTTCTGATATATTTACTAACATAATTTTTTTTTGTGTTTTGTGAAATTCAATATTTTTCGCGCACGAGACTAAGTGTAATAAAAATTTGTCTGTATTTCACTTCTGACATTAACTGTTACGTATGTCTTACCCCTACTTAATTTATTTCACCATTTCATTAATTTTGCTTCTTACTTAGAGTTTAACATCTCTATTATTTGCCCAATTATACTGATTTACTGCTATCAAGTATCTTGATGATTTACAAGAAATTCTTAAGTCGTGACTGCCAAGATACAAAACAGGACACTTATCTAACTTTAATGTTTCTCTACCTATAAATTTATTTTTTTTTTTAAGCAGTTCTATGATTTTCCGAGTAAACATTAGCCTGCTTCAATTTTTTGACTGCACGCTTTACAAAATTAGCATAAATGATTGTAGATTGTTAAAGATTTGTCAATTATTAGTGGCATTTGCGGTCGATTATGTTTTTAGAATGGTTTTTAAGCCATGGAAACTCCAGCTTGCAAAATGTTAAAAACTAAATAAACAAATTTATCCCTCTTCAAAAATACAAAGTCTAAATAATGCTCTCTTTAATGGTTTACGAAATACAAATGAAGAGTTTCGTTTCAAGTTTACTTCACATGTAAATATTTTAGCCAAAATTTTATATTTTCTCATAATCTCAATTGGCAAAAAAACTGCTTTTGCCGTAATCAAATTACTCTATTTCAGCATTATCTTATGATCAATTAATCATTTATGAAATGAGGTGATTCATTCTATCACTGTGATACACGGTTATTGAACAATTTTTTCGTTTTAATGGTTGGCTCCATCAACATAGTTGCAGTACCCGACGACATAAAAACCATTAAGAAAGATGGAAAGTGGTATTATTCATTATTGACCGTACAAAATCACTAACGTATAATTACTAAGTTTACGTATTCTTGTACTATACTATTCTAACTTACTATGTGTACGTACAGCTTTCCTTAATTTATTTATACATTTTTTTACATCAAATGTATCATTATATTTTATATTATATAAATGTCTAACAATTTTATTAGTCTCATTTTACACTTTGATTTTTTATTTTTGTTTACGGCTTGTTTTATTTTGTATATAGTTTTTTATATTTTTATTAATTTTTTTGTACATCGCAAGTAAGTAATAACTTATTGATGTATTGTTGAAGTACCTACCTGTTGTCTACGAATAAACACTATGACTTAGTTCTATACACCTTATTTTGACGATGCCAAGGCAAAAGAGAAACAACTCATCGATCATAAATAATCAATAGTAAAGGCAAATAGCAAGACTTCAGCGGTCATTTGTGCATTGTTCCCGATGCAGCTTAACGTTACTGATCGACGAAGCTGCAACTTTACTGTTATACCGTAACAACATGGCAGTTTATACGGATGTATTAATTGAATGATTAACTTACAGCTGCCAAAAAAAAATTAAAATAATAATAGTAATAATAATAATAATAATAATAATAATAATAATAATAATAATAATGATAATAATAGTCGGCGATGATGAATGAAAATAAAAAAAAAATAAAAAAAAGTCTATGAAATTATGATAGAAATTGAAATAAGTTGTTTTTTCTGTTCTTAGGCTCTTTATTTTTCCAAGCTTGCAGCTGCAGTCCGTTATCAAATGACTGATGTTAAAGTTCAGTCCCATTCAGCCTTTGTTACAAGCTACATACGCACGCACACACAAGAGGACGCCGTTTTGCCTATCATGTACCTGGGTTTGTATTATATTTTATGTAGAGTAACAATATAATCAACGTAGCCTAAAGGAACTGAATGTATACCTTATAAAGTAATGTCCTCAGCAGCTACTTGCAGTATTAAAATCAAGAGTACAGCAAATCATTGGCTTCCAAATAAGATAGCTGTCATCACTTGGAATTTTACTGTTCAAGCCTATAAATTTTCGAATTCTTGTTTGTGCTGTCAGATAAGTTAAATTGCTTGGAATTATTTTGATTAAAATAAATTTAGATAGTTAAACTTTGTGAAAACTTATTTTTCAGGTCAGAAAGGTGTTTACCCTCACTGTCAAAAGAAACAAGCAGCTTTGGTACAGATATTCGAGACTTGTCAAGTGTTAAAATATCTAAAGAGAAAGTTAAGGTACTGAGATCCGTAAGACATTAATGTATATACATGACATTATTAAGACAAAAAAAATATTTATTTGTTATGGAACAACATTTTTTTTTGTAGTACAGTTGAAAGTTTTTTTTTTTTCTTTATTATTATTTTGATTTTTTATCATTTATTTTTTTATTAGAGAAATCGGTATCTTACAGAAAGATACATTATACTAGTAAATAAGTTTTTCCACGTTTAGAGAGCCAGCAAAAATCTGGTTCGTATTGTATTACACTATTCAGATGTATGTAGAAGACTCCTTTCTCAATGGCTCAATTATTTTACTTATTCTGAACCAAAAACTTACTGTCTTGCCTAAGTACGCTTGCCTGAAAAAAGTTATTAAGAAAATTCTTTGAAAAATGTTTTAGAAAATAACAAATTCATTTAAATTTCATATTTACATTTTTTCTAAGTAGAATAACTTTTATTAGTGGTATTCACATAATTTTTGCTATACTTTTCTCTTTATTCAGAAACAGTTCTCATACCTTATTTTAATTTCTACTCTGTAAGATGTCATCATTCTTTAACATGAATCCCTATGACTGTCTTGATAGTGCACAATATTCTTGTGTTGCGATTTTTTTTCTCTTACGAAGAATTATTACGGCATTTTCTGCATGAAAATTATACATAGAGAATAGGAAAATTCCTTTTTTTCAAAAATAAATAATATTTCTTACGTTGGAATAAGTGACACTAGTTACTTTTTAAAAATAAATTTTATCTTAAAAAATGGATTGAAAATATTTAATATTAACGAAAGTGCTTGCGTTACAAAAAAAAATAAAATAAAATAAAAAGTAATAAATAAAAAAAATGAGAAGAATGAAGACAGATGATCTGTACAATTATCATTAAAAACATGATACGCACATATTTTTCAAAGTAAATATCAAGGGTATTTTTTTTGCTTTTCAGCTTTTCCAAAATAATGTTCTTACTCCTACTATTTAATTATAAAATTATCATGATTATTTGAAGACTTTCTAGTTTGCAAAAAGTCGTAATAGTTGCGACTGAGTTGCAGCGTCGAGCACATGCACGCAGATGCCTGGCTGTAGTGAATCTCTAAGCTTTATGTGTACGTGCCTTGTGCGTGCTCGGCACGTAGATATAACACTCAGGTAATGCCTCTCAGACCATGAGTCGCGCGCGCATGTTCGATGGGTGGTGCTGACTTGACTCAAGCATGAGAGGTGTGGCTTGTTTGTCGGTGGCGGGTAGGTTGCTCGTGATAGATCCTTCACTCTTGACAGAGTAGAACGATCTTAAAGGTGAGGACCAGGTTAGTGGAGGCACTGGTACGATTTGCCGGTCAAATCATTATGCCAATAAGGGTTAAAGGATGGTTTAATAAATAAAAGAGGGTGCTGGTGTATAATTCGCTAATCAGCTATCGTTCATCGATGGTAGGCGATCGATCAAAGGTTGTTGGTCGGTACTTCTTTGAGGTAACAAGCAGGGAGGAGTAATTCGATTAGTTAGTAGAATTGAGTTTCCCTTTTTAAGTTGAGCTTAGGAATTTCCGAGGTTCATGCGATTGAGAAAATTCTGTGCATAGTTGAAAGCGTTGGTTGCGTGGCTTGCGATTATTTGGGTTTTAATTTCGAGAGTCTTGTTAAACGTGAAGACAGTTTCAGGGTATTTTCTGGCTGGTTGTGATTGGATGGCTGCGTAGGTTGTAAGAAAACCAGGGCTGGAGCCGACATCCAGGACCAGAAGTCTCTAGAAACTGGAAGGTCGCGAAGATAGTGGTAAGTATCGTTTGTCTTTGAATGCAGTGGCTGCAGTGTGTACAAGGTTCGTGAGACAGTGAGGGCTAAGCGTTTTTGTGCCCATCTCTCCAGGTTAGTGGCCGTTAGTGAATACTAGCTCTGGGGTTCGTGGATAGTAGCTTCTATGGGGCATTGTAATGGCTTCTTTGGAGGCATTATAGTGTCTTGTCGAAGGTGAGCCAGCAGAAATATTATTAGTATAAAAAATATACACCTGTGTGAGGCACTTTAGGCTATGGCTCTGGGGCATGGCGGTCGTACCAGAGATGTCGGAGCTGCACATCTATGTTTGTAGCGTTGTGCTCAAAGTAGTTGTGTGCGTTGCCAAGCTGCTTAGGTACACCAATACATAGTTTAACGTTATAAGTTTGTCCTGAAGATTTTGAAAAATATATTACCTAATCCATTTGTATGAGAAGGAAACTTTGCTACGTAAGCAGGATAAGTTATCTCAATAAATCATTAAAGAAATCTTCGTAGTTGCATTTTTGAAAAAAATTCTTGAAAGCTTACCTGGTAATTTGTTACAAAAATTCACAAATCCCACACAGCCTCTGATTGCTAATTACGAGCTATCGTAAAAATAGTTCTGCAATGTTTTAAGACTAATCTATTTGTGATACTAGTGTTTAAGCGAGACGGATTTTGTCAAATTTTTCTGGTAGCCAGGCTAACACTTTATTTTCCTTTGATTTATAAAAAAATATTCAATTATAAATAAATTATAGTATATTGTATTTCCTATTTCACAATATTAACATTTATTGTCGAAATTTACATGTAATCGGTTAAGTAACAGCTAAAGGACTCTCAAATTTGTATAATGTTTTTCATCACAAATTAACGCAGCTACACTGAGAGGGAATTGGTGGGGACTCTTTCTTGTATACAGCAGTACCGCCGCACTACAGCTTTAGTAGAGCAGATCTACCACTTTAGGCGAGCAGTTGTTGGAGAAAACCAAGTAATAGCTCTCCCAGTTGACTGGTTGAAAATATCCCCCAGTAGCAGAAGCCCTGTTTCTTTAGTGCATACAAAAATTAACGAATATTTTATATATAAGAAAGTTGATAACATAACCTTTAAAAAAATTATTTCAAATTTTCTTTTTCTCTGATTCCTATCTAATACTACAAAAATATAAAATGAACTTTCTTTGAAAGAAAGAGACAAGATTTTGAGATGCAGTGTAGTTATACGATTTCAAACTTGGAGCCTTTCATCAAAACAAATAAACTGATGTTTAAAGTGGACAACTGGACCAGTATCTTTGTCCATATTTGGTTACACACTTAAAACACTGATTAAGTGACTGCCATATGAAATAGAAAGTAAAGACATACAAAGTTTCACAGGTTTGCAGAGCAAATATTCACTTTGGATGACACACAGCGTTTAGAAAGTATAAACATTATGGTGCCTCAAATCAAGGCAAAAAAAGGAATACTAAAAATCTTTGTAAGTTTTAATCTTGAATTTTGATCATTTCATTGTGGAATACAAATTGGTGAAACAAAAGTTTTAAAAGAACCTTCTGGTGTATTATGCAATTCACTGACGACTTCAGCATAATTATTTGTACTGTTACTTTCCTCATTTGAGTTCAAAAATGATGTTGAGGTTGAGCTACTCTTTACGTTCCCATCACTTGCATTATTTGGAATAGGCTCCAAATAAGACTTTTCAGAATTAAAATGCATAATGATGCTCTCATTATTACTTACAAGCATCATTCCTTTTTCAAAATTGAACTGAGCAAGAAAATCAATTTTGCTTATCAGCTCAAAATCTTTAAAATAATATTATAGAGTTTCAGTATCAAGTAAATAAAATGCATTGTCATTAACTTCTTTGCCTGTATAGTTGAAAAACAAGATGAGAGAAATGAAAAAATAGCACATGTCGACAAATCAAGTTAACCTACAAACAGTATAAAGAAGATATTGCAAGAAAGCATACAGGATATCCTCAGTATATTCACACTTAGATGAAAATAATGAGAACTTACCTCGTAACTTCAAGTAAAAACTTCTAAAACCTGCATATTTAGTAAGAAATTGATCCATCGGGTTACTTCTATACAGCTCATATAAAACTTGAATTTATATACTGCAGTACATTATGTGAGTATCACACCTAAAAGTGGTGGAGCGGCACGACTAGTCATTTTGAGCCACTACAGCTTGGTTTCGGTGGCTTGGCACTCCCATCTGATTGCAAATAGCCCCCAGCCCAGCGAGGATTTCGCGTTATACTACAGAACAGCAGCGCTACTGATTTTCACAGTGCGGCATCCCCGATCAGGAGAGTTTGCCACCAATTCCCTCTCAGTGTAAGCAAACTTCACGTTTCACTGCGATATTCAATTACATAAATTGCTACATTACCCTCCTTGGTGTGGAATTTGCCTATAAATTCTAAATGTCCCTGAATCTAACTTTTCTGCTGGAACGCGTTGTGTGTTCAACAACTGGTGTGGGCACTGCAAGCACATGTTCAGAATCATAAAAAGTAACAGAAACGATTGTAGAAACGGGAGTAGACATCAAAGCTTTATCTTCAAATGTAAAAGCTGATTTAACACGGTCGATTGTAACTTTTACCGGATTGCTGCGAATTCTTAAAGTGACTGTTTTTTCGTCTCGTTCAATTATTTCATGAGATCCAGTATAAGGTGCCTGTAAAACTTGAAGAATCGGTCCTTCGTTAAAAAATACGTGGCTGCAATCTGATAACTCTTCGAATATAAATCCACAAGGTTGACCATGTCTTGATGCCGCTGCTCATCATAATCGTGACATAAACTCTTATAAACTTGAAGGGAATTTTTTAGATTGTCAAGGCTACCATTTCAGCTGAAGTAGCCTTGATTTCCTACTAGAAAGCTAAACGAATTATTGTAAGTTACCTATATTTTACGAAACATGGTACTTCAAAAGTATTTCGGTGATGAGAATAGACTTACTACCATATTAAGGTTACTATAAATTCGCAATTTCGCTTGCTTTCTGCATACTTATTTTATTATTGTGATAGTAGTATTTGTAATTACAACTGATACGTATTTACGGTTGTTTTGAAGGATGTCGAGGGTCAAGAATATACTGCTTTAACTTATTATTCGTTTTGTTATTAATTGTTAGCAGTATGGATGTATGGGTATGTGATCGGGGAATAAAATGTTTGACATTATTCCTCTTATTGTTGAATACGAACACGTTTATTCTCACTATTTTAAATATACGCTATTTTTAATCTTTACAATAAAAATACAATCGTAAACTAAACTGAAATAAAGTAACATCAAATCAAATGAGGAAAAACGAAAGCAGGGAGTGTGTATGGACTGACTGACCGTGCGGGAAAGAATCAAGCTATGGGTTTTCGATGCTGCCGTGCAGCGTCTCGACTCCTTGCTACTACGCATGCACTGAAATTTAGTTACGAGCACAAAATGTTTTATCTCACACTCCCCCCTGTTCGTATATGAATTCAACAAAATTATGTACAATGAAAAGACATAGGAAATGTTGGTTCATTGAAATTAATTTGAGTTAATAATCAGCTGAAAATAGAGATAATGTTGGCTTCTGGATGCTCATTTGATTAGTTTGCGACAATCTAAAATATACAGAGAGAAATATTAATTTAGATACCTATTGCCACTATCTGACTATTCTAAATTTATTAACTGTAATATCTTAGATTCAAGTTTTATTATCATGCAATTAATCACTTAATCATATTCAAAACTTCTTTCATTAGTTTTTCATGCTATTCAAACTGCAGAAGTTTTTTAAAAATATCTGCCAGTTGCTCCTTAGATGGAATCCATTTAACAGTTATTTTTTCTCTGCTTATACATTCTTTAACATAATGAGCTATGATTTCAGTCATGTGTCTCAATCTTCTACCACCATTTATCTTAGCACTTACTCTGGTGGCCTTATCATCACACCACAGATCCGCGGGCAATAAAGTGCGAAATATTGTACAACTTATAGAGTGCTCCAGTCCAATCAACTCTTGACTTGCATCCCATATAGCCACATATTGAACTTCACAAGTTGAGATAGCTACGTAATTCTGTTTTCTTTTCCTCTAAACTACTGTATCCTCGTAGACCCTTAGGAGATATCCACCCGTTGTAATTAGTTAAGCCTTTACAGCGTGCAAAACTCGCATCTAAATAGGCTTCCAATCTATCTTTGTAGCCTCTGTAAGTTAATCCTAGAGTCCTGGTGTATTGCACATATTGAAATACCCGCTTGACTATTTTCCAATCATCTTCAGTTGGGCAGATTTTATTTCTATTCAGTGTATTCACCGAGGTGTCCATGAGATATCTATGAGATGTCTGGTCCAATTGTGTTGGCCACATACAGTAAGCTACCAACTGCCTCTCTGCATGGAAAATTTTCTCTTATTTTTGTTGTATCCAACTCTTCAGCCTCTTCTTTTTCTTTCCTTTATCAATTAAAAATTTGATTTGTCACCATTGTTGTCCTTTGGAATTGTGACTCATTGAATCCAAATCTTTCTAGCATTTTGTCTACGCACGGTGTCTGTGTGAATGTAGTTCCACACTTTCTATCTCTTTGTACTGTGATACCTAGGAAAGTACCAACCTCACTAAAATCGGACATCTCAAACTCAGACTGCAGACCAATCTTAATTTTCAATAGTTTATTTGTACAATTACTATCATGATATCATTTACATATAGAATCAAGATCACTAAGTTATCTTTTTCTCTCCGTGCGTAAGGGCAAGATCCATCGATCTGTGATTGCAGTTTTAGTTTTAGTGCAGCCACACGAAAACCCTCATTTCATTTTTTCGAGCTGATCTTGAGTCCATAAAGGGCATTTTTTCTAAATTACATATTTTATTTTTCTTAAGTCCATCTTCGTCAAGCAAACCTTCAAGAATCTCCATGTATACGTCTTCCTTGATTGAACCATTGGAGAAGGCTGTCTTGATATCTAGTTGACAAGTTTCATGATTAAATTTATTATTAATTTACATTACCTATCTCACAAGGGCAAACTCAGAAACAGGAGCATGAGTGTCTTGCAAGTAGTACTTATTTCTATCCTTAAACCCACGAATCACTAACCTCACTTTAAACTTCGTAGTTTCCATCTTTGTTTACCTTCTTCTTCAGAACTCATCTTGAGTCTATGATATTCGGCTTGCTTCCTTTAACATCCGTAACTGGTCTATCTACAATTTTCTATGCTTGATTTTTATGCATTGATTCCAATTCTTCGTAAATTGCTCTGAAGTTTTCTTGAACAAGCTCTTTATTCTTCCTCGGTCGTCCTCATTTTATCTTGACTCCTTGTTCTCCCTCCGTTTCTAATAATACTTTAAGACGATCTTTACCAAACTTAATTAGCCATTCATCTTGTTTAATATCCATCGTATGATTATTTCAGTTTGCTATTTTGTCTTTTCCTCAGATGTCTCTAAATGCAAGTCTTTTATAAAATTTTACATCCCGACTCTCATTGAATTTTTCATCCTCTGGTCTTAAAAAAATGTAGCTGGTAGTAGTATAGCCAACCTGTACAACTTGTTTACCTTGTGGGTTGAAGTTGGTTCCAGTGTTCTTTTGTATCTTAATAAATGCCCGACAACCAAATCTTATTTGATCTTTAGATTGGGAGTAAACTTTTCTAAGAGGGCTATTATTTCGTTGGACCGATGTGGTATGTGATTATTTGTGTATACTGTAGCACCCAAGGCTAGATCCCACATGTTCTTCCTAAACCCGGAGTCATATATCTAGGCTCGCACTTTATTTTGCAATGTGTGATTGATTCGTTCTGAAACGCTATTGTGTTGAGGAGTGTCTGGACAGGCCAGTTGAGGTTCAGCTCCTAATCTCTGGATAACTTTCACTCTTCGACCTCCAATAAACAATGTGCCTTAATTAGTCCTTATATAGCACATCTTTGCTTAAAAGTCTAGTAGATTTCGTGCGCTGGTCACAAATTTTTTCAGAACTTCCTGCTTCACTTTTCATTTCCATAGGATATGTGAAATTGTCATTGCCATTGTCAATCTTGAGTAATCGTCTGAGTACACAATTATAAATTTGTATCCTTTAGGATGAGTTGCCGAACTAAATGATCCCATTGTGTTGGCGTGAACTATTTCAAGTGGTTCCGATGCCCTCTTTCTTCTATTTTCAAAAGGCAATCGCTAAATCTTAGAAATTTAACACATCTCGCATATTGCAATAAATTTATCAAACACAGACTTATTTAAATCTTTATTGTCCAGAAACTCTCTTTGCAATACCTTAAGATATTCCGCCGATGAATGCTCAAGTTTTGCGTGTCAGAGCAGGCTCTGTTATTTCTTCTAAATGTTTTGTCTTTTTCTGTAAAGGGACTTTAAACTTCTGAAATCTCACCAATCATTAGTTCTTTACTATCATTAATTTTTCTATCTTTAATGGTTTTCTCAAACTCATTTTGCTGAGCGGTATCCAAACAATCGCTTTCAGATCCATTGTTTGGGATTACACGGCAACTTTTACTATAATTGGTGCTAACTTGCTGAACGTTTTCGGTCTTTGTCGCAAAGGCATCTTCTATCATTAAGCAATCTATAATTTCTTTACATTTCTTGTCGTTGCTTGTGCTCTGACCATCTTGTGCTAGTTCCGCTATCCAATAAAGATTCTACAGGCGTTGAAAATTAACGTCTTGTTAAGGCATGGGTCAAATATGTCCACTTTAGTGTTGTCTAAATAGATATACATGTCTCTATCAGCAAACCGATGAAACGACAGCGAGTTTTCAGGAAGCTTCTCGGCGCATATTGCTCTATCTAGAACCATTTTGTTTTTGTTATTACCACCCGAAACCCACCTTTGTCCTTCCGCTCTCAAGTCCACAAAGGAATTCTTATTTGTGCATTTAATAATTTTTTTTTCACAATTATTGAAGTTTTTGAAGTATAATTCCGATTCAGCGAATTGCTCTGTAGCACCTGAGTCTGTTACAAACTCGATTTCATTATTTTTACTATCGTTTACAAGAGTTTCCTTTGTTCGCGCAGAGAGCAGAGTTTTGGATCTAATAACAAACATACTACTGCATGCATAAGATTTAAGAAATTTTATATTACTTTTATCTTCTATATTCTTGACGTAAATATTTATAGGACAAGCCATTTTCGCTTTTAAACAGTCTATTAGAATCTGCAACTTTTACATCTCATACTTTATTGACAACAGTATGGTAAAAGTTATCTCTTTTCTCATATTTAAGAGAACTCTGTAATTTACTAACAAGTTCGAAATCCATCGTACTCCATTCGAAATCCATTCGAAATCCATCTTAGGCCATCGAAGAATTCGCAAAATTTAGTAGCACTTTGCTTTTCGGGATCAAATCCAACAGTGTGAATTTTATTGTGTCTTGATGGGACTTTATTTTTATATCACTTCTTTTTAGATCATTAATTTTGCACCATTATCGTGAGATGGGTAATATGGTGTCCTCTGTTGTAATAATCTAGGAATATTTCTTTAAACTATCTTTTCTATCTTTTAGATCCTTTAATATGCTATCTATAATTCATGTATTAATCGAATCTATTTTTCTATTTTTAAATCTTTAATTTGCTATATTTCGTTAAGGTATCAATAAAATCTGTCTTTCTATCTTTTAAATCTTCAATTTGCTATCTTAAGTTGAAGTATCAATAAAATCTGTCTTTCTATTTTTTAAATCTTTAATTCGCTATCTTTAGTTAAAGTATCAATTAAATCTGTCTTTCTGTTTTCAAATCTTTATTTTGTTATCTTCAGTTGAGATATAATCAAATCTCTTTTTTTTTTTTTTTTTTTTTTCAAATATTTAATTTGCTGTCTTGATAAGGTACCAATCAAATTTATCTTTTTATTTCTCAAATCTTTAATTTGCTATCTTGTTAAAGGTTGCTTTTGTTTATTTTTATCTTTTAATCTTTGTTTGCACGTGTCTTGTTTTTTTTCAAATCTTCTATCTTGTTACCTTAAGAACCATTAACTGGAATGTGATGCGTGTGTTTAGGGATGATGTAAAATATACCACTACATTTTTCCATCAAATTAAAAGGATCTCCTCTATCGTAATCGTCAATCGTATCTTTATAATAACCGAGATTAAGTTATAAATATTATTTCCCAGTAACTAGTCGAACGCAAGCTGTGTCACCGGGAAATATGAGCAAGCACGCACACACGAACGCAATGCATGAGCACCACCTATGGGACGAGAAACTGCGGATGACTTAAGCTTGCGAACGCAACATGTCTAAAGTCATCGACAATAGCAGCACAATTCTAACGCGATCAAGCACAATCATATGTATAACAAGCGCAGAATCATAATGTTTCTTAGATATGATACTTTATCGTTAGATGAAAACAATGCTACGTGCTCACTACGTGTCACCATCACTTCTTCAGATTTTTCTATCTTCTCCTCCGTTCTTTTATATGCTTCTGACAGCGTATCCAGTGAATTAACATAAAAAACACATTCCACCTGTTATTACACTATGCTGACGCGCATTACACCAAAATTAAAAATTTTGAATTTCTGCATTTTGGTTTGAGTCGGTATTTACCTCTAGTCTGAGCGTGAAGATCCACGCGAGAGGATCGAGGCCACACTGTACAGGGACTTAAAAAATTAAACAAAAGTCCATCTAAGATGTCTGCTCTGTGCGCACCATCAGCTACCAAGTCTGCTCAAAGGAACACACACGCTTGGTCTGAACAAACGCAAGCCATGGCTAAAACGAGACAGTTCCTCTCCCTGCTTTAAGGCGTCCGTCTCAGTGGTAGCTGTAGCTATAGCAGCTCAATGAAAATACTCGTACCCCAATACAAACCTGCCTCATGCGAAGAAAAACACGTGCTGGATCTTGAACTGTGAGAATTATAGAAAAACTTCACGAATCTTATCTACTGTCGTATTTATCATATCTATAACATCTTTCATTACCACTCTTATACAATTTCGGTTTCGAAATAACGAAAAACAAAACGCATTATGTCAACTTAACAACCAATAAAGACACTAAAAGTATCATTATTAGTTACTTACATTATTTCTCCTTTCTATTTTTCACAATCTTTCTCATCCCACCAGTTGTCACCTCCTTGATCTGCTCGGTCTCACTGACAGCTGATGTCAGCTCAACACCGCCTTGTCGATGGCCTGTAAGAAAAAATAGCAAAAAAAAAAAAAATGCGGAGGGCAAAAAAAATGCGAGTAAACGTGAGATGGGCTCGATTACAAAAGAAAAATGACGGGAGGGAGGTCTTGAATACGCAACCACACTACACTTTTTTAGGCCGATAACCTGTTAGCAGTATGGAAGATCGGAAAATAAAATGTTCGACACTATCACTTTTATTGTTAAATACTAACATGTTTATCCTCATTATGTTAAGTATACGCTATCTTTCTGTCTGTCTTTACAATTAAAATATAATCGTAAGCTGAACTGAAATAAAGCACAATCAAATTAAATAAGAAAGTACGAAAGCAGGGAGTCCGTATCGACTGACAGACTGCGCGGAAAAGAATCAAGCTATACGTTTTCGATGCTGCAGTGTAGCGTCGTAGCGTCTCAACTCCTTTCTACTACACATGCGCTGAAATTAATTTACGAGTGCCAAATATATATCTCACTTTAATACTTATTGCTAATTTTATCATAGACTTTATTATTATTATAGCCATTTTCATAGTTATTCTTATTATATATAAAATTATCAAAATATTTTTTTTTTTTAATTTCCTCCCGAAACCCAGCTGTCTCTTCTGTGGACGATCGTTTTGCGCTTGGATGATTATAGGTTGAGGTGTTGTTAATCTACCCTTTGTGTGTTGTTCTTTTTCCGTGGGCCTGTAATAATTCTCGGTCATTTTAGTAATATCGGGGCCCCTCATTTTGAGAAATCCGAAAAATCTTGCAGCTGCTCCTAATAATATTTCCACCGCCATCCACGCGTGATCCTTCCAGTCTGACAGCTCTCTTTTTTTTTGCGCTACTTCGTATTCGTATTTTTGGTGATACGTACCATCGTAGTGTTCCCTTATTTCGTACGCCCTACTGTATTCCCGCGAGTATATTCTTGTTTGTAAAATCTTTTAAGGACCGCAGTAGAGAGAGCGAGGGGCAAGAAAAGGGAGTGGTTGGCCGTATGGTTATGCCTAACGCTGCGGATGTTCTTGATATGTACTTGATAGGTATTTGATATGTGTTTGCTTGTTCTAAGTTTCCTGGTTTTTATTTTTATAACTTTGTTGTCGGACCTGTCTAAGTCCGGTGTTTCTATTTACGTCTTTGTGATTGTCTTTTTTTTGTTATTCCGCGAGCTCATACAGCTCCCGGCGTTGTAGTTCTGGATTTTTCTCCCCTTCTTTAAATATTGGGTTACAAAAAAGGGCATCTAGTGCCTTGTTTATTTGTCTAGGTCTATAAACAACATCGAACCCATATCCCCGAAGCTCTGCTTTCTGCCTTGTAAATCTCAAGTTAGGTGTCTTCGATGTGTGAAAGTGCTTGAGGAGTTTGTGATCCGTTACGATTGTAAATTTGCGATCAAACAAGTAAGGTATAAATTGCTCTTTGGCATACATTACCGCCAACAATTCCTTATCGTACGTAGGGTATTTTAATTCACTGCATTTTAAACATCTGGACGCATATTCACAAGGGTGATCTTGAGCCATTTTACCTTGGCTTGAGATTACTCCAATATCGTAGTCTGATGCGTTGGTTGTTGCTATAAATAGTTTACTCATATGTGGGGCTGTCAGTACCGGCTTGCTAGATAACGCATGTTTTAGTTTTACCAATGCCTGTTCGTCTGCTTCTTCACAGTTAAAATCAATAGTTTCCTTGTCAGTTTTGGAAGTGGTTATGCTGTTTTTGCATAGTCCCTTATAAACTGTCAGTAGTATTCTTAGAGCCCGAGAAATTGTTTTATTTTCTTGGCATTTGTCGGCTTAGAAATTCTTCTATCACCTAGATCGTCTGTGGGTTTATCTTTATTTTTCCGTTCCCAACAGTGTGTCCCAGCACTTTTGCCTTTTGCTTAAGAAATTGGCATTTCTTCGGCTCTGTCGTTAAATTTTCATCTGTTAGTTTTTGCAACAATCTCTTAAACCGTGTGCCATACTGTTCCGGGTTTTTCAGAAATACCGTGATATCATACGTATATATTTTAATTTCGTGGCCCTGCAGTCCTGCGAGTGCTTGTGTTATTAGTCGCATAAAGGTATTTAATAAATCGCAGAATCCCATCGACATTGGCAGTACTCTTTTGGGCCTGAGAATGCGGTCTTGTGTGCGTCATCATCATGTATTTCTACCTGGAAAAATTTGCTCTTCAAGTCGATTACCGTTTTTTATCGCGTGGCTGCCAAATTTTCTAGAATTTCATCTTGGAATGGTAATGCATAGCATGAGCCCACTGTCACTTTATTTAATAGCCTCAAATCTGTGACCACTCCCCAGTATTTTTCTCCATTTGGTCCTACATTCTTTGGCACGATCCGTGCTTGCATGTTTGCTCCTTGGCTGGTAAATTGTGTCTTCCTGTTGCTATAATTTATTTTTGTCTCCGCCCTTTGCCCAACATTCATTTTCTTGAACATTTACTAATTCAGTATGGTTTTCCCCGTTTGATTTCTTTTTTACATCTCGCTTGATTCTAAGTTAAAAAGTCTTATCATCCCTTTTTGTAAGCCTGTAGCATCATCCCTTCGATGCCAAATGGCTCTGCCCTTTGCGTAGTTTCATATTCTATTAACTCTACTTCCGGCATGGGTATCTTTATTTTTCCGTTTGTTATACTTATCAATTCTGCACACATTTTTCGCTTCTTTATTTTCCGCTATAAAATTCTGTCTTTTATGTTCTGTAAGAAAATCCAGCCAACTTTACAATTGTGTTTAGTTTCGTTTACGCATGCGACTATAATTTTTCTCGTTCTCGCCGGAATCTTGAAATGTTCCCATTCGTTTTGTGGAATTGCAGTGCCGTTTAATATCATTACTTTACTTCCGGCGCTTATGAGGCCGTCGTATAGCTTAAACGTATCCCAGCCGATTATGACTTCCACTTCGATCGTGAAGATACCGGGGACTACATGTAGAGTTACACTAAAATCATTTAGATGTATTTCAATTGTTCCTAACACGTCTATTTCCGTCTATTTCCGTCTTTGCTTCCGGTTAACTACTCCTTTTATTTATTATTTATTAAAAAAAATTTTTTTATTGTATGGGGTGTTTGTCGCTTGTATATCAGGCATATGTTTGCGCAGGCAATTATGTGATACAACCAATATCCTTAAATTTTCCGATTTAGTAATAATATCAACATATAGAAACTCTCTCTCTGGGCGCGTGTTTCTCTTGGGGATTATGAGTATCGTAAATAAGAACAATGAAAATTTACTTAACAGATTTTTGTCACAATGGTCAGTTTAACTATGATCCTGTGTACATCCATGAGTTGGCCTTTGATCCTCCTGTTAGTTGACCTGCTTTCGCTTTTACCCATTATTTCCTTCTTTTGAGTGATGTATCTCGTGTCCGGTCTGTGGCTGCTGTCTGGGCTCAAGGTACTGTGTTTGCTCGTTGTCCGTATTTCTCTGGGTTCAGTGATTGGCAGTTGTCTTTAGTTTTCTGGTAAATTGGTTCACTAGCTTGATACGCAACTATTCTTCGTCTGGTCTTCTGCCAGTGTTGAAGATTTTTTTTTCCAGATTATTTCTTCTTTTTTTTTAACGCTTTCTATAGTTTCTTTCTATTATGACAGTTAGACCACTAAGCTTGGTGTCTGGCACTTTCGACACTTTTTTTTTTTCATTTTACGATAAGCGATACATTCCTTTTTTTTGTTTTTTGTTTTTTTTTCTTACATCGTTGATAAAAAGGGAAAAAATTTTTTTTGTTTTGCGAGACTCAGTAATTTCCACGCACGAGACAAACAAAATTTGTCTGTATCCCACTTTTGACACCAGCTGTTACGTGGATTTCTTGGTACGGAAATAAATAAAAGTGCGACTTGTAGTTAACTTACACTCTATTAGCACTACTTGTATTCGAAGAAAGTTGCGCGTCTTCCAGTCTCGCGGACTTTGCCCTTTCGATCTTTCGTCTCTAGCTAATCTCCCCTCTACTCTCTTGCTTCGCTCTTTCTTTGCTATCACTTCTCTTCTCTAGTCCCCTACTTTTTGGGCCCAGTCCAGCGCGGGCGCTCGCATGCATAGCTATATGCTATTGTACGTAATATTGTAAAGATCCAGGAATTGATAGTCGCTCAATGTGCAAAGAAGAATTTTCATCGATTACTTTCTTGAGTTCTGTGTCTTTTTTCTTGAGGTTCAACCAACAGTTTGTCATCAAGTGGGGCAGAAACAGCTTCGATTCTCGAAGCAGTATCAGCTACAATACTGTCAATACCTTTTATATATTGAATGTTAGTTGAAAATTGTGATATAAAGTTGGTGGAAGTTTTCACGTTTTTATTGAAAAGCATACACCAACGGCTTGTGATCTGTGTAAATCGTTAAAGAATGCCCTTCTATTAAATACCAAAAATGCTGAACTGCGGCATAAACTGCTAGAAGTTCACGATAATGAGCAGATTAAGAGCTTTCTTTCGAAGACATCTTGTCAAAAAAAAATGCAAGGGGTTGCAAGACATTACCAACAAGCTATTGTAATCACGCTCCAACAGAATGATTCGAAGCATCTGTAAACAAACCATGTGGTGCGCCAATTCAAGAATGAACATTAAGTGGAGCAGTAATAATGTAGTTTTTGCAGGTTTTTGAAGCTTCTACTAATTCAGATATCCAAGTGATTGGTTGAGTACCTTTTAAAATTGGTTTTCTGATTGCATCGTGCAGTGGAGCTTCGTATTCAGAGGCATGAGATATGAATCTGTGGTAAAAGTTTAACATACCTAGGGAACAGCGAAAGCTTTGAGCTTTTTCTGGCAAAGGATAGTTCTTAATTGCTTGGACGCGTTCTTCAGGCATTTGCATACCAGCAGTAAATATAGTGTAACCTACAAAATTAACTTCAGAAACTACAAAATTACATTTCTTTAAATTTATTACCCTTACATATTTTGGGAGTCGTTCGAAGATGGATTTAAGGTGTAGTTCATGCTCTTTTTTTGTATATATGTTATGTTATACAAAACAAAAATCCAATCCATGTAAGACTTTGTCCATGAACCTTTGAAAGGTTTGACCAGCGTTTTAAAGACCAAACGTCATAAACGGAAATTCAAAAAAGCTAAATGGAGTTATAATAGCAGTCTTACAAATATCTTCTTCAGCGACTGAAATTTGTTGGTGAGCTTTTACAAAGTCGATTTTTAAAAATTCTGTACAGCCATCGATGAAGTAAGAAACATGTGGCAAACAGGATAACGATCCAGAATAGTTCGAGCATTCAATGCGCAAAAATCTCTACAAGAACGCCAAGTCGAATCACACTTCGGAGCTAGATTCAAAGTCAATAACCAAGGGCTTTTGGATAATCAAATTGTACTATGTTGTAACATGTCGTGGAGTTCTTTACAAGAAATTTTTAATTTCTCAGGATCTAAATGGCGCACTTTGATTATAACTGGTGGTCGAGGATTAGTGCGACTATGATGAATTGTTTGCTGCTTAATTACTCGCGGTTAACTGGATGGACGAGTAATTTTAGGGAACTGAGAAATAACAGCCGAAAATAACGAATAATCTTGAACAGTTTTAATACTACTGTGCGTAGATGGTTGAAACAAACTTAAAACTTGAAGTCCAGTGTAGACATTAACGATGCGTTTCATACGACAATGAGGTATAAGGTGGTTATGTACTAGAAAATATGAACCGATAATCGGCAGATCAACGTTGGTAACGATGACTTTCCACAAGAAACTACGTCGAAGTCTTAAGTTTAGATTTAAGGTTAAAAAACTGTATGTTTTAATTTTGCTTCCATTTGTGGTGAACAAATCGTAATTGACAGGAGCACGACGTTCTCGTAGTAAGCTTTGAGGAAAGCAACATAAATCTGAACCAGTATCAAGAAGAAATCTTTGTTTAAAATTTCCATGTACTACAAGAAAACGGCTACTAGATGAACCGCAGTCATAGGCTGCCCTTGCAGACTTCTTTGATCGTTTCTCGAAAAATCGCATGGAGGAATGCACTTTTTAGCTTTATGCTGAAAGTTCGCTTGATATCAACACAAACAAATTGTTCCTTGCTGCAAGTCTGCTTTTGTACATGTCTTACTTCTCTGCCTCCTGTTACAACTGCGAGAACACGAACAAGAAGTTGATAATTCAGTGACTTGCTTTTGTAAATCAGCAATTGCATTGAACAAGTTATTCTCGGTACCGTTATCTTTGAATACTGGGTCGACAGCAAAAGCTGGTGTGCTTGTTGAAACTTCAATGATTTTATCAGCAAGCTCTGCAAGTTTATCAAATGCGTACCCAGATTGCGTTGCCAGAATAGCACGGACATATGACGAGAGTCTATAAAGCCACAATTGACGTAGAAAGTTATCCTGCATGACAGTTGTACAAGCAAGAGAACGAAGGTGTCGGAGAAACTGTGACAGTTTGCTATCGCCAAGCTCTTCCTCGCTGATCAATTGATGGATGCGTTGTTCTTCTAACGCAGACAATCGCTCGATTAATTTAGTACGCAAAAATGTGTGCAGCTATAACTGAGGAGGGCTCAAAATGATATCCTTGATTTTCACTGCGATGCGTGCGTTTAACTGAGGAACAACGTAATAAAATTGGATCAACTCGTTTGTGATATCAGAAATTACAAATTGAGAATCGGCCTGTGCAAACCACAAGCTTGGTTCATCAGACCAAAAGGTGGCAATTTTACACCTACTCTATGAATCGCGCCAAGATGATCCGCAACATGAAAAGTAGGATCCTGATTCTGCAGTGGTTGTTGTTCATTTTGCTGTTTATAGTGTTGTTATTGATGTTGTTGCTCTTGCTGCTGCTATTGTTGTTGTTGATTTGCCTGTTGGTGCAGTTGTTCAATCTGCCGTTGAAGCTGCTTGTTTTCTTCGTGTCAAGCGAGAACATGATCCGAATCACGAAGCATCTTGAGAGGAGGTTATAACTTCATTTGTTTGCAACGCGTTACTCTTCAGGATCACCAATTTAGGAAATGTACAATAGTAAATAAATTGTTATAACTAGTATTTCCTATCTAACAATATTACATTTATTATCGAAATATATATGTGATCAGTTAAGCAATAGTTACAATACTCTTAAATTTGTATAATATTTTTTATTACAAACTAGCGTTGCTAAGGAAATTCCCCGTCCCACTGCAATTTTCGATTATATGAATCGCCACAGACTCCATCGAAACAGATAACAGCAAGGCTTTTCCCCTCTCACTGGGAGGGACTGCTTACAAGTCTCGAGCCTATTTTGTGCTCTAGCACGAATTATGCTGCCTCAACTAGAGCAGCAGGTTTAGGACTGGCTCTACTATTATTTTCTGAATTTCTTCCAGAAGCCACCATTTCTTTCTACTCGGCTGGGTATTTCATCAATCCTGCGTTAAAGCCACACTTTTCCTTTACTCAACAAAAGAAACTGCTTACACGTCTCGTGCTATTGCCTGAGCTCTACTTGGTTGGTTGAATACCAGGCTAGAGTTTCAATATAAAGAATGCTCTCACCTTTTCCAAATTGCAAACTGAGGCTTCCAAGGCATAGCTCAGAGGGAGTTGCACCATAGCTGGAGCTCTAATACCCAGGTGGCTTCCGCTCCAATTTTTTTTTTTTTGATTGTAAAGTAAGGCATAGCTGGAGTTTTAACGTTAAAATAGCCTCATATCAGTGGGGTGAGCTACTTAAGCTGATAGGACTGCTCCAACGTATAGCGATAGTAAAAGAAAAATAATTAAACTTGAGCAAGTATTTTTTAAAGTTTCACTTCTATAGACGCGTTCTGCCTTAGAGTAAACCAATTATTTTCAATTCGTGATCTTATAAAAATATGTAACGGAAGTAAACTTTTTATATTACTTCCCCCTTTGCTCCAATGCGCTGCGCTCTGCTCTAAAACGAATTTCTACAAAAATCGAATCAGCTATTTTCTGCACGTGAGCTGAGTATCCTACCCACTCTATCACGAACGATCCTGATAAAACAAAACCTCCCACTTCTTTTTCCTATACTGTAATTCGTAACTTATTTTTAATGTAAATGTATATTTCCTGTTCGTTACATAAAGTTTAATTATAAATTGTATTGGTTACTGAAATATTAAATACATCAAATAATCTTTTTCTAAACTGTATAAATCTTTTACTTCGTAACAGCTATTATTTATACTAATAAAAAATTTTTTTTCTATATTTGGGCATTTTTCAAATAATTAATAGTTTTTTTTATTTTTTTAAACTTTTTTGAAAGTTTTAACTCTTTTCGATTATTGGTTTATTCTTACAAGATTTTATGGATAAATATTGTTTTCATTGCGGTTTACTCTTTCAACATTTTTTAATTCGTAAAAAAAGTGATTTCCAAGCTACATTCATTGGTATGTAATACCATCCTCTTAAAGATAAAGTGGTACTACAGGATGTTAATTATTCTCCATTGTAATCAAAGGTTTTGAATGCTCTTTTCAGTTGTCACAAGCCAATCGTGACATTTTTATGGTATGTGCGAAGCCATTATTAGAGATGTTTTTAGAGTAGGCAGTTGTTTTAAAATATTTGGACGACTCAATAAAAGCAGGTACTCTCATGGTGGCCATCCTGTAAGCACGTCGTGCCATGGCCATACTTCGTACTTTTATTATTTATATAATATATTCATTATAATTGTTTGTTTGTTAAATATAAAAACATTTATTAGAACCTCACCCAATTACCGTACATTTTCTCTTTCCAACAGTAATTACATCACCTTTGCATATAATATTGTTTCGTAGAAGGTATATTTACATTTATTTATTATCTGCCATAGCATGCCATGGAAGTATAACATCGTACTTGGGTGCCTAAGCACCCACAGTCCACTGGTTACGTATACCACAGTTAACACAGTTGTGACACTCCGCATTATAAAGTGCCTGGCCAGGTGCCATGTTACTCATAGTATAGTCTGGGAACATTTAAAAATAATAAATTCAGTTGTAATGTATTTTTGCAATTTAGATATGCACAAGAAAAATCTCCTTTTACTTTGTTCATTTAACTTCATTTAATGTATTTACAATGGACAAGCAGCATTGAACTACTTATAACTCACGTCACAGGATGTATTGCATTAAAATAAAATAAAAATCCATTTTCACTACTGCATATTGTAAGCAGTCAGAAATGTTATTCGCTGTGTGCAATGATTTGAAACAGTACCTCCTGCACGGCAAGAAGGGGGTGGTGCTGGATAACACGATTTACATAACCTGTTGTGGACTGCCAACTTTTTAAATTATTTTTTGTATTTTTAATGCATTTTTGGCACTTATAGTATAGGTTTTCGGTAATGAAAATTCGTATTAAATAAAAAACAATTTTTTGTTACATTATTTATTACTTTTTTTGACATAACAGGCTATGTAATCGTATTATGCAGCATCGCCTCCTTCTTGCCGTGCAAGTGATGCTGTTTCAAATTACTGCACATAGCGAATTGAGATCATTTAATTTGCACGTGCGGTAGTCATGTTGTTGAGAGTATCATATATATATATATATATATATATATATATATATAGTTGTAAGTGCGTGGCTTCCCACACTACCCTCCCCCTGCGTCTCACCGTATATCCTCCACCACCCCTGACAATCCACCCACAAAATAAGGTAAAATTCATTTAGTTCCACCGTTATTTTGACCCATTAAAAATCTCCCTTATTTTTTTGTAAGCCCCCCACGCCCCCCAAACATTTTTAAGTGTTCCACATCCCTTGTCTATATGTATGAGGAATTCAATTTATGGACGCTGTTTTGTACTTGAGTGACGAAACTCAACTATAAACTATGCTTATACGCTATAGCTATGACTGATAATCTTCCTTCTTTTTATTAAAGCATATGAAATTCCAGCTTAATATTTCTTCTTCTCGAGAGTGGACCTATCGATTTTCCAGGAAAAAACGATAAACATATACTATTTTTTTATCAAAATTAGATTGTATATCACTTTTAACTGACGAATAATGTGTTATAGCGACGCTCTGCTTGAGCCTAAGCTTACGCGAGATTTATACGAGAAGTTTGTAAAGTTATATGGCATGGTAAATGCAAAGGTATCCCTTCTTATTTCAGCGAGATTTGTTGCTCCTTTTGTCACTCCAAGTGAGGGTACGTAACTACCTTACACGGATGAGGTAGGATCGAAACTTTTCTGGAGTGGTCTAGAGGTTGCTACTACCTTTTCAAACAGTAGTGCACACTCAATATTTTACGTGGGGGAACATTAAATTTTTAAGACAGTAGGGAGTCTAGAGGCTGCCACTGTTGTCCCGAGCAGTGGTGCATACTTTAGAAATTGTAAAGGAAATCAAGTTTTTAAAATAGCAAATGTCCTAGAAGCAACTACTATCACCCCAAGCAGTAGTGCACACTCTAGAGGTTACGTACGCGTGAAGTCGCATTTAACGTATGTGCTGAGTCGCTTTTTTTCTGTCTAGAGTGATGGTACACAAACTATGAAGTCGGATAGAAAATTAGATCGGAAAAGCATAACTTAGTAAGAAAGCAAGGAATGTTACTCTACTTGTTATTTCATTTATGATAACCTTGGTTGTATATTAAGCCAGAGAGTAAAGTGATGAGTTGAATTTTCATAGCTCAAGTGCTAAGTACGTGAAGCAGAGGCTGACTCTCAAACCATCGAGCCTTGAATCCGTTTTATCATGATAATGCGGATTTTAATCACTTTCTGGCTTGGAGCGACAAAGGAAAAGTGCCAAAAAAAAATTTTTTTTTCAAGAGACCTTATTTATTTGAAGTTGCACCAGATTGGCCACACCTTCATAATCTCTTTTCACTTCTGTCTTACTTTTCTTGCACACGTTAGAGGAACAGAGGAAGGAAAATAAGTTTTACTGCACTCACCTTCATGTTTTCCTTTACACTTCGTGATTATTACAAGAACTTGATATGAGGGATATGAATAGCGAAATTAAAAAGTTAACTAATATTTATTGAATGTTGCAATCTTTGCTTAAAGATTATACTAAGAGTAGCCATATCAATAATGATTGCAGTAAAAAAATAATATCAATAACAGTCTGATATTATAAAAAAAAATATGCGTGGGTCTCGGGATCACTGGCAGAAGTGAAACTTCCAATTAGTCAGTTATTGAACTCGATATTTTGGAAGTCGTATAGTGTTAGGTACACTTTTCATAAATTTCATAATTTAAATAGTATGTATTAAAAAAAAGCCTGACAAGTAGATCATTTTCATTTATTTAACATACAGTCACACTATCATAAATACAGTTGTTCGGGGCAGACGGCGAGAAATTTAATTTTAAAACGTAAACACGCCGTGGTCCATCAATTTACTTTATTATTATATGATTTATACATGGGTTTTCATGTTATAAAATAATATCACTTTAAATTTTGCTCTTCACAAATAAAGCCAAACCGTACGTACCTTCACATTCTTTAAATATTAATTGCCGTTACAAAAAAAAAAAAAAAAAAAAAAAAAAAAACACTTTTAATGAGTCGTTGTGCCACTCACTGAGTCCCTTTCGATGAGAAATGCAATTGAGGTATTTCTTAAATAATGATGTTCTTAATATAAATTGGATTTCTTGTATTTATAGTTATGTATTAATATTTTTGTTGATTTTATTTCCATTCATTGAATGTAGTTTTAGTTACGGTGACAAGAACTTATGCTTTTAACAGGTATTTTAGAACTCACGTGTTTTACGTTCTTATTTTTATTCCTAAAAATTTAATTAAAAAACACCCTGTAAATTCCTTAATTCTAAATTATCTGCTTTCTCAACGAATCAAAAAAAATAAGGGAAAAAACGTAAATATACTACTTTCTTTCTCATTAGATCTTCTAACTTAATAATTAAATTTATTATTTACAAACATTGTGATATTTCTATACATTATGCATCTCCATAGTCTGAAAGTAAGGAGAAATTGAATCGTACAGGTAGAATTAAATTTTAATCTCAATGAGAACTAAAAAATAAGGTTTTGATATATGTCAGCACCGTGACTTTCTTTTTCGCTTCTTATTTTGCAAATATCTTGCAAACTATTGATCAGCAAGTGAAAATTTAAGTGTTTTAAGTGTTTGTATCACTCAAGTTAGGTCAGACTTTTAAGTGTAATGGAGTTTTCCCTAGCTAAATATCGCTTATTCGAATCTCTGCGGGAGGGGGGGTTTGTAGGCTCTGCGTACGCTGACTCTTCCAGGTATCTCTAGCCCTATAAACATGTTTAAGCTGGAGAGAAACTCGACTACCAGGGTACATATGAAGGTATTGTTCTCATTATAAAAATCGTTCTTAAGGGTGAAAAGAACGATTTTTCGAAGATATCTTGCATTCTGCGAGATGTTTTTCAGTAATTCAAATTGTAAAGCTCATAATCTAAAAATATGTAATTTTATAAAGCATTCCAACCCTACGTGGTTGATATTTTTATTTTGGAACGATTTAAAATGGTTCTTTTGCTATAAAAAATTAAGTAATTAAAAAAAAATTATTTTTGATGTTATGATAAAGTTGATTAATAAAATATGATGATATATTCTAAGGTTTTTGCAAAAAAGCTTATTAACGTGGTAAAAAATTTCTAACAATAACAATAGGTATCCTGTGGTGTATTTGACCAATTTTAATGAAGTTTGAATTTGTTGTAAAGTATTGAAAAATAGGAGACTCTTAAAGCATAAGTTGCATTCCCTTACTTTTTAAGAGTGCAAACATATTTCTACCTATAATTTTATTAATTAAAAAATTACTAGTTAGTTAGAAGAATTAAGAGAAGCTTAATATATATAGTATCGAAACAAGAACTAGAGGCTCTCGAGTATTTTTTTAAATATTACCATATAAAATCTGAAAGATTAAGGTAATTCTTGTCACTAAATAAATACGAACATGTCCAAATTTCATGATAAACACCTATTTTCGGGATGTTGATTACGAATCTACTGTCAGATTTACTAGATTTATAATGACAGACCAACGAAAGCACACAAGAACTTAAAAAAAAAAATTAATTTATATGTATAAACGCATTTTTCTGGGAGCTGTGATATAACAATCGATACTTTCTAAGGTACCGATCGCTTCAAAACTTGTTAAAACTCTTAAGGAGGATCATATTTTACTTTTCAGTCCATTTAGTGTCTGTTGACAACATAATTCGTTTTCCAGATGGGCGAAGAAATACATATAACAAAAAACGAATTTATATTGAAAAATGAATTTTATTTGCTCAGCTTCACAAATTTACGAACGCCAGCTCTTACCTACGCTGATCGCTTTCAAAAGCCTACTGCCCCTCTAGCACATTTGACGATTAGACTCGACTTGGCTGTTTTTCCCCCACCTTGCTACTCTGGCCTACGCATTAAATTGGTTCATACCGACGGCTTGCGTACGCCGATTGCTGACGCTTGGCTCGATTTACATAACTTATATCTACATCACATACATAATACAATACGCACACAGATATAAATTTGAGGAACATAGACTCAGATGGTCAGCGAACGACTGTGACCGTTATATTCTTTGCATGTTTCGCCCACCTACACCTGTCCTTCAGGGCAGAGCACCTTTTACCTGAAGTTCAAAGGCAGACCACGTTAACTACCTCTCCGGCAAGCTCGATCCACATTTAAACAACCACTAAGGAGCGGGATCTCATGATTACAATTTGGGCGTGAAGGCAAGTGGAACGCAGTTCCACTCCAAAACGGCACCCCGCTACCGTGGTCTTGTTACCGACCTCAAATGGTCATACTCGCATAGTCACAGTCAATCGCTCCCGTACAACTTGTTCTTACACCAAGCAGACACCAACCGATGGGCGGGAAGTTCAAACACATGGAATCATTCGCCCTTACAAAACTTTCCCACTCACCGAATCAGAGCCCGTCTAGCTTACTTAAAGTTAATAAGAAAATATAATAAACTAAATCATATGCTGGTCACCAGCCAACCTTGATACACCAGACCCGACCTCCACTCGCATCTTGAACTCCTCACACAAGGACATGGCTCTGTCCGCAACAGTGTCCAATTGTTACATTTATATTGAACCTCTCATTACACGAGAATTAGCATAGTTACAACAATACCCTACAATAGAATTTATCCCTTCACCACTAGGGACGTAGTAAATGTAACATTTTTATGTTTTGCTTTTAATGTGATGCAACGTACGAAAGTATACGTGAGACTTTACGCTCCCTGTCCTTAAATCTCGTAACAAGGGGCCCTAAGGTCAAGAGAGGGAAAGAGCAAGCAAGGAGAGAGTCTTTCGAGGGAGTGTACGACGAGCCTTGAAAAGGATCACACGCGCGACTTTGCCTTAGAATCGTGGTATTTTGAATAAAGGTCCTTTGAAGTAACACGTGTTGGTCGTTCTCGCGACGCACCTTCTTACCAATCTTTTTTTCACGTAACAGTTTTGGTGCTAAGTGTGAGGTACGGTAAGAGTAGGAATTTTTTTTTCTCTTTTATTTTACTCGTTTCAAAAATTCCGCTGAGAAGCACACATATTTGATCAAAGACGACAGTACCGGTCTTAGTTTACCAGCAGTGGTAACAGCAACCCAGGAGCTAACAAGATAAGGGTACTAATTGCAGATCATTACGGCATCAAGTAGACAAACGGTGAGTGCTGAAGAGAAATGGTCTCTGAAATTTTAATCCTACTTGTGTGCATATTGACTAGCACGTAAGTACATACTTAATAAAAATAATCATATTCCTTACTCCCAAAGAAAAATAGGATAGGCACTAATTAGGTAGGGATAAGATTGTTTGATTTTTAAAATTTTTGATATACGTATATTTCATTTTTATACTTTAGTATGTTTTTTCTTCATACGCACAACATAAATCACATGATAAAACAGACTTAAAACGCATGGGATTAGTAAAACTTTTGGTGGAAAATGATTTACGTGATAAAAGAATTCTAGAACCGAGAGAAAAATAAGTGACACCTAACGCAAAAATTGAATGAGTCGGTTGAAAACAGGAAACAGCAGAGACCAGAGAATAGAGAGAACAGCGTCTTAAGAGACAAGATAAGTGTCATAAATTGGATCAAGCATTGAAAGCATGGAAACTGTCTCGTCGGTTTGTTTTCTCTCAAGCTGCCGCAGCTAGGTAAAAGGACCAAATATTAGGACCTGGTCATACAACAAACCCACGCGTTCACACTATACTATATACATATACTTACTCAGGGCAAGCTGAATTTTTTAAATAAGGCCCGAGTTTCTCGTATCAGTTAAGAGAGACATCTGGGGAAACCCAAGCTACACGTAGAGCAAACATGCCACTCTTGGGGGGTACTAACTACAACGTTGTGAAGGACGGGAAAGAAATAAATGACGACTGAACTAAGATAGGCAATATAGTTAATAAAGGAGAACAAACAAATACAAGACAACAAAAGCTGGAACTAGAAGCGGAAGGGTGTGAGATAGTTGACGCCCTGGACGAGAATACTAAAGTGAAAGTAATGGGCCTGTTCTCGACGATGAAAGCTAAGCTAAAACATGCAGAGAGAGTTGGACACGTCATGTAACGTTGCTACAGGAATCATTTAAGATTCGCCGCTGATACGTAGAGAGTTCAGGACCGAATTTCGTGACACTTGGGGGGATATAAGTCTTACAAACAGAGAAATGGACAGTTTTAGCGAACGAGTCATCGGGGAAAATACCGTAGGAGCTGCAGAAATATATTGGGCCTGAATAGAACGGGCAAACTTACCGCTGACATAATGGAACATGCCGGGGAAACCAGAATGGCTGACTTCCACTACACCAAACAATAACTATAAAGAGTTAAGAAGCCATGGGATAGAAGCTGCACATAATCAATAACTATGGACAGAGTAAGAGATATAAGCGATGAACTTGAAAGAATGAAGGAAGCCGAGTTTCTAGCAACGATACCACCAAAACTAATAATTACACAAATTGGGCTGATTCTGATGCAAATAGAGATAGACTACGGGGTGATATAGCACCAACCATGGCTTAATACACAGAATACACACAAGCTACACGCAGACCGCAGAACACGCAACAAAACATTTTGCCGACGCTCAGCCATATGGCGGGTAACATCCCGTTTTTTGACGGTGATCCAATAAATCTGCCGCTATTTAAAAGGATGGTAAGGATAACTGCTCAAATGGTGGGTCTAGAAAATGAATTATTGTTCCTCGGTACCATGGCAAGCAGACTATAAGAAAAAGTGGCTGAGCATTTTGCGCCCAGGATCCAAAATCAGGAATTGATAGAGGACTACGGCGGAAGGGTACAACAACTGTATAACAGGTAGACAATGCTGCATGATTCGAATCCAAGCCTACGTCCTATTTAAAAGCAGGTTCTGAAGAAAAGCATCGAGACAGAGGTAGTTAAATAATTGACATATGGTTTGCACCCAATACAGGTGCAAAATTATAAGTTTAAATCCGAGGACCCTCTGTGAAGCGATCGTAGAAGCACTAAAAATAGAGAGTCAGCTTAGTCTACGGCACACAATACAAGTTAGTGAACTGCCCACGTACAGTAAGGCAACAATCGAGTGGGGATCACCAGTAAACCTGGCAAGTATAGGAGAAAAAACAACAGAAATCACTAATGAGGCACAAGGAGCAGCAGAAGCTAATGTAAAACGCTGTATATACTGTGACGGCCGAAAGGCATTCAGTTGAGGAAATGCCGAAAACTACTAGTAGTGATAAACGACAGAAAAGCTTTAAGAGATAACGGGAGGAAACTAAAGGGAAGTTACAACTATTGTCGGGGGCCGGGGCACTACGCGAGGGACTGCCGTTCACGCAAGTAAGACTAGGAGGAAGATGAAAGACGGCGAAACGAGGGGCATAACCAACCCGTGAATAATACTCCTACTGACAGGAATGCCTACAACTATAGGGGCAGAAATGACAATTTTAATAATAATTATAATGGTTATGACAGAGGTTATAACAATAATGGCCCAACGAAACCATATAACAGCAACAACAACTGTAATGACAGGTATAATACATGCAACCCCAGAGGCAACAATTATGAAGGCAACCGCGGAAATAGAGACTCATACAATAATAACAACAGAAGCACATTTAACTGATAAGGAAAGGAGTATACATATCAAAAGAGCAGGGATGGCTATGACAGGGATTTCATTAGAAACGGGCCACCACAGGACAGTGATTAACCGCAGCAGGAAAATGGTGCGTATGTCCAAAACAACAAAAGAGATCCACCCTGGCCTGAAATTCGCAGAATGTTCGGCGTGGTTTCCAAACATCGAACATGATTTAGAACGAGAGACAGAAAGAAGCATGCTTGGTGAGAAGAATGTGTGAGGGAGAGGCTACAGACGCTGAAGCAAAGAATAATGAAGGTGAAAACGCACCATAACAGCCAAAGTACTTATGCAGTGCAGGGAAGAATAGAGCGTAAAAGAAAACGCAGAAGAGACCGAAAAAAGAGTAATTGGATGAAGGTGCCAGACACACATATAGAGAATGATGAACTCAACCATTCCGAGTGTGACAAAGAAATAAAGCAGCTTTCCAAAATAACCATCAAACTTGAGAGAACAGAGCATAGGCCACTATCGGTCCAGTTACAGGGCCCACAGTTAAGGAATGAGTATTGAGTAGCTAGTATAGACGTGACTCACGGAGCACGCAAAACTTTGGGTACAGTACAACTCAACTGCATGGACTAGAGTGCACACTACATGTCGTCCCCCATGACTTCCCAATTGACTTGGACGAAATCATAGGGTGGGACACCTTTAAGCAATACCGGGGCCAAATAAGCGCCGCCGAAGATATAATTAGATTACATGACGTAGAGATAATACTGTCAAAGCCAGAGTGTTTTAAAATACTTGAAAGATTGAAACAAATTATTTATGCAAGAATAAAAAAAACAGAAACGATTGGAGAAAAAATGGCTGGATACCCCTCTAAAAGATGGAGGAAGGAATATTATTTGGAAACTTTATAGCCAGAAATATTAACGGAAAAATAGTTGTAGAATATATAAATATGAGTGGCGAGATAGAATATGTGCCTGTTCCAGAAGTAGAGCCACTAGATTACGAAGAAATTTATCGGAAGCACTCAGAAGACGTTGGAGGGGACAATGTCGAAAGCTTGGGGGAAGCAGTGATATGATTTTTCAATGAAAAAATAGTGGATGATGAAGAAAAAACAGAAAATTTTACGAAAGACGAAGAAGAGTTAGAAAAACAAAAACAGGTGGAAAAGATAATGCTACTTGTAGACACAGCTGGTTGCAACCATTAAGGAAAAGAACATGTGAAAAATCTAATTGAGTCAAACTCTTATGTACTTGGCCTCGACGGCGAGCCCCTCAAGGCAACACATCTGATAAAGCACCAAATTATAATGACATCCGATAAACCTATCGTGGCGAAAAGATTCAGATATTCTCCAGCAATAAAAGATCAAATAAAAATCGAAGTAAAGAAAATGCTTAAACAAGGGATAATTGAACCCTATACCTCCTTATACAGCTCGAATACCTGGATAGTGGCAAAACAACCGGGGCCAAACAATGAAGTAAGGTTGAGAGTAGTCACTCTTCCGACTACTAATCGAAGTAACGGTGGGTTCATGTTACCCCCTACCGTTTCAGAGCGACATCTTAGAGAATCTAGCATCAGCACACTACATCAAGGTAGTGGACCTTAAATTGGGATTTTTCCAGGCGGAAGTACACGAATATGATGCACATTAGATGTCATTCTCAGGCCCAGACGGGCACTACCAGTACAAAAGAATGCCAATGCGGTGCAAGGACTCGCCAAACAAATTTTTAAGCGCTATCGCACTAGCACTCGCAGGATTATAAAGCTATGAAATAAAAGTGTATCTTGACGAAATAACGGTCTTTGCCCTTGACCTTGAAAAACATGGGAGATGATTCATGAAACTGTTAAAACGGCTAGCAGCTGTGAATCTTACGATTGAACCCAAAAAATTTCAGTTTTTGAAAAAAGAAGCGATAGTGCTGGGTAACATTGTAGGCAATGGGCAGATAATGACCGACCTAAAGAAACTTGAAGCGGCCAGAAATTACCCTCAACCGACGAACGTAAAAAAAGTAAAAGAGTTTCTAGGATTCGTAGGCTACTATGGACGATTTATTAGAAACTATGCACAAATTGCTCAACCTCTATCAAGGCTCTTAAAAGCGGGCACTACGTTTAAATGGGGTGACAAAGAGGAGCAGGCGTTCAAAACCCTCGTGGATACACCGTGCAGTGGACCTGTGCTCATCACCCTAAGTTTGAAAATACCCTTTATCGTGACGATAGATGCATTGGACTATGCGCAATCCTTAGTCAGGGTGAGATAGGAAAGGAACAAGATAGATAAGAAACAAGCCCAGATAAGCACATTCAAAAATCAACGGAGGAAAACATACAATTGGTGACAAAGAAAAAATATGGCTTTGACCACATCGAAGTACAGGACAAAAACGAGGCCAATAACAAAAACGAAGCACTTCGTGAAACAGACAGCGAAAACGAAAGATTGGGAGATAAGACGGTTTCATACCCACCATTAATGGGAAAGTACATAGTATGTGGGATGCAGTTACCAACCAATATTCCAACATGGGCACCAAGAGAAGAAAATGATCCACTCTTGCTACAAAAACTGAACAAGATCGAGCGCCAACCATTTAAGTACTTAGACAATTTAGCGTTTATGAGAATAACAAAAGCAGTACCCAACACAGAGGTCATAGAGGCGCTACATAAGAGAGGATACATTAACCCAACGTGCATGAATAATGAAGACAACCGTAGGAGAAGCTAAAATGACAGAGGCAAGAAGAGTAAAAATCATGCACATGTATGTAAAGGAGCATTTTGAAGAAATAGCGCTTAAATCTAATATTGAAAAGTGTATTCAGTCCCTTAAAGATGTAACAGTAGGACATAAAATAAAAACAATTTCAATCGTTAGGGACCTAGTGATACTTAATCATACCCGGTGGGGATACTTTGTCAATACCTTTGAGAAAATATTCCAAGATATCAGACTAGCAGCAGTACTCTACATGAATACTCTGATGATCCCACCAGCAGATCAAAGATTTAGAATCATTAGAGAATACCACTAAGTGGAGATAGGTGGAAATATGAAAATGAACAAGACATGTAACAGGGTCACCAAAGACAACTACTGTAGGAACGTGCGCTCAAATATGAGACAGGTCATTCTGGAATGCACAGCATACCAAACGAAAAAACTCATCCGCATTAAAACGAAACAAGCCACGCTTATTACCGTCACACTAAGTAGGCCGTTCAAAAAGATTTCTATAGACTTTTACGGGCCTATCAGTAAAACCTTAGCAATTTAGTACACACACATAGTATCTATGCAAGACTGAATAACGAAATTTATCATCCTCGCACTGTGAAAAGAGCAACAGCCAAAGAAACAGTAAGAATGATTACAGATAAATTTACAGCGTACTTCGAGCCACCGGAACATTTGTTATAGGACAGAGGCATTCATTTTATGAACAAAAGCATGGATGAACTTGCAAGGTTGTTTAACATAGACAAAATAGCCAGTACAGCATTCCGCCCACAAACAAACGGCGCCATCGAACGTATGCATCATATTCTCACAAAGTACATCAAGGCCTACGTAGAGAAAAATGATCACTGAGACGAACATCTACCATTGTGCATGCACTTATATAACACCACGGACCATCAGAGTACGAGATACTCACCGCACGAACAAGTTTTCGGACGAAGAGCCAGAATACCTCCTAGCATAAAACTGCCACGCAAGGGCCAAACTTGGTTAGTTAAGACCCTGATAAAATTGAGAACCATCGCATCCATAAACCAAGTTCAGGCGAAGTACCTATCGAAGTATTACTACGATTGCAAACTGAATTCAAGATATTTCTAGGAGGGAGAAATGGTTTATGTGTTAAAAGAGCCATTGAAAAATAAATATGATTCACAATATGAAGACCCGTATGAAATAACAGGTATTGATTATATCAACAAAAATGTAGAACTACAGAGAGGCGATAAAATGAGAGTATCCCACGTGGACAAAATAAGAAAAGTATGTATGGTAAAAGCACCAACAGAAAACGCAACAGGGTGAAGGACACGAAAGAACCTCCTTAAACATTCGACTTAGCTTAAAATTTTTTTGGCCCCCGGATGCAGGAAAAAGAGATCAATCAGGTTTACGATAAAAAATTTTTTCGTGGCCCCTGTACGCGCTGCGAACTATATATACATATGTTAGACTTAGATACTCAAGCTCACAAAAAAAACCTCACATGAACAAAACATTGATACTATCAATCAAGAGTAGAATTTACATAACGTTAATTTAAAAGAATAAAGCGAATAAGGGGCGCGTGTGGCATTCTCTAATGAGGAGACGTACTTAATAGGTGTAGAATTAACTCACAGGCTAAATGTAAAAATTATAGATGGTAAAGACAAATAAAAAGAAAAATATACGTATAAGCTGAGATATACTTGTAAATTTAATTAAGTTTATGTGAGAAGCACACAAAGAAAAATTAATGTGAAATTAGCATACGAAAAAGAGTATGAACAAATAACAATTTTTTTTAGTACTCCATTGATTTAATTATTGTTTGAGAAAAAATCATTTTACCAATTATTGTTAGGTAGAGAGGAGCATGGAGAAATGATGAAGAATAAATAAAGCAATCGCACGAAAAATAAATTTATTTTTTAAGGGGCTCACGAGCTAACGTCGAGTATAAGAGATTGACCATCTTTTCTTCCTCCCTTCTGTTATCCTCCATAAGAAACAATGCCACTCTTGCCATCATGATATGCTGACAACCACTATACCTGAAATAACACACATAATCGTCATGAGATATGGATCGACTGCCATGTCCAGGACAACGAGCAGCCCATTTGTCAGATCGTCCACCTGAAAGTAAGCATGATTTTGCAAAAACGACATGGACCAATACGTAATTGTTCGTATAAGAAAAATTAATGATAACGCACCTGGATTACCAGTCAACTATCGAGAGGAATCATCGACCTCATCCTGTGTGTGGCAGTATTTTCTCAGGACTTGGCAGTCGAAGGACATCCAGAAAGCCCTCAAGGGCAATGATGCCTTAAAAAAATTTATATTCAGAATGTTCCACAGTGACGATCATAAAGCATTAACAGACGCGCTCGACTGAAATAAAAATAGTACATATAATTTAGGAAAACTCTTGGCTACACAGAAATAATTAACGTGTAAAAGAGAAAGCGATGTAGAGGACAGGATGGAAAAAATAGAAGTAGATACAATGAGAATGGAAAACATGCATGACTTACAGAAAATGGATAGTTCAACAATTGCAGCTCTAAATACACTAGAAGGAAGCGGGAATTAGTATATAACAGACTGTGACTCCTTAATAAATGCAGTTCTCTTTGCGGCAAGAGGATTAGCACATCTAAAGCTCATATCGCCTGCGATTTTTGATAACTCCAAAATACAGGCAAAACTGTCTAGACCTGAGATTATTTTTCCGGAAGCAGGATCTCAGATAAGTCCGATCGAGATAATAAACATATCTAGATTAACAATTTTGATGCAGAACAATCAGTTAATATACCACACAAGCATACCGCTGTTAGATAAAGACTATTGATACAGAATTTTGCACTTCCGCTATAGCAGAAGGGCTTAAACAGCTCAAATACTTATGCCTATATATGGCAAGAGCACGAATATATCGCCATAAATAAGAAAATCAACACGTACAAGGCAATAACGGCTCTCAAAATCTTCAGCTGTAAGAAATTGCGCGAGTTATTTATCTGTGACCATGTAGAACCGATCAGAGAGATGAAGCAACATCATTCGTGCGAAGCATGGCTTATAGTACAGCACAGCATATGCGATTGGAAAGAATGTTCGGTTAAAATTGTTGGACTGAAAGATACGTACTGGGCCCGATCCCATGCACCAAATCTTTGGGCTTTTACAGCAATACAAGAGGAGCCAGTGCTTATTGAGCGCCATAGGTCAAACCATAGAACAATTTCACTTAAAGGCACGGGAATTATACGGCTTAATACAGGGTGAACTGCTCACAACACGAATGTACGCACAGAAGCTTCGTTAAATATAGAGAAAAGGCTAAATACCACCTACTTTGGGATGGCAAACATGAACATCAATGGAATATTAGAATGACTAGACGGAACATTGAAAGATAAGGGTGTTTCAAATGGTGTTACACACTATTAGCACATGGGGAACTTAAGTTAATTAAGAGATAAGGGCACTCCAAGACCAACCCACTAGCCGATGGAGATTCCTTAGGGGAGATTATCAAAAAGGCCCGTGGGCTTGCAGAAATTCAACAAACACGAAAAGAAGACTGATAATCGCGGGAATAGGATTTCTTTTTCTTTTGTATAAGTGCCTTTTCTATCGGGGGCCCTACTAGTAATATGTTACAGAATGTTTACAGGAAAACAAAGAGCTCAAGAAGAAGCACAAGAATTGGCAGTAGTTTAAACCGTGCCGACATTTTACAGCACAGATGATGCTACTTACGAGGGTGTTGATAAATGTTATAGTTATATTTATGTAAATTTTCCAATTGAATTTCTAAACAATATTCATGAAGGCTTACCTCCTTATGAGGTTAAACTCAAAATTTGAACAGTTGTTGTGTTGATGCGAAATTTAAGTATAAATAATGGCTTATGTAACGGTAAAAGATTACAAATTACAAAATTCCTTAAATACAATATTAAAACAAAAATTATAACTGGAGAAAAAATTAGAAAAAGAGTATTTATACCAAAAATATTTCTTATTATAGAAATTTTATTCAGATTTAAAAATGAAAATGGAATTTATATCCAAATAGAACTTGATAAGAATTTGGAAATAGAAAATATTATTTGGAATAAAATTTTTGACGTTAACTAATATAAAGTATATGAAAAAAAAAATTCAATTTTTTGACGATTACAAAAGCAACATTGAATAAGAAAATTAATACATATAAAATGATATAACATTTATATTAAATAATATGAAGAATTATTGGGTATAGAATTTTTTTGTTGTATGTTGCGCATCGTTTGACGTATTTTAATAAAGAGAGAAATATGGTTTCTATCTTTTCGTGGTCAATAGGGCTACGAGTGAGTTTATAAGTAGGGCTATAATAAGTTTATTCGTTGTTTTTGATTAAGTATACAAACATAATGTCACGTTCTTATAGATATAATAATGCAATTTATAATACTTTTTAAAGTTAAAAAAAAACCAACGAGCCATCGCACTCCTTGAAAAGTAGTGTGGAAATGTGCTAAAAAATATTATTGTATAAAAGAATTATTAAAAGAGTGGTGGAAAGTGGCTGAAGAGGGATCGAACGAATATTGGAGCGTCCCTAAGGCAATAGGCTTAGAAATTGTAAGGGGAGTTAGAAATTTTCTTAAAACTGTAAGGAGTGCTGATAAGGCAGGTGCAAAAAGTAATATAACTACAAATGACATGGAAACTGATATGATTTTTCCGAGGAGATATGGCTACAGGGTGACATTAGAAAAAACTTGAAAATTGTATTGGGTTATACTGTTACTGTGTCGTAAAATTGTGAGAAGTGGTAAAAAGAGGGATACATAAAATTGTGTTGGGTTCTCTGTGACTGGGTTATAAAATTGTAAGGGGGGTTGAGGAAGTGCTAATAAAATTTTGAAGCTAATGGGGGGAGAGCCCGTTGAATGCGTTATTAGGATGGCCGAGGAAGGGCTAAACCAAAATTTTACCCAATTAAAATAAGCTTCAAACTAATAGAATTTAATTTTCTTCAGAGGGTGGTGGAGCAGGGGCTTAGGGGGACTTATGTTTGAATTTTATTTCATTTAATAGGGTGTTGGTGGTGACTAAGGGTGGCCAAGAATGGTTGAAGGGTACTAGAAAAAATTGTGTGGTTTAAGCCTTGGAAATTCCTACATACACACACACTGATATATATATATATTCCTATATTATATAGTCCTAAGAAGTAAAGCGAGGTTTTGCTCCCCCCGGCTTCCCTCCGACTCCCCCCTAGCTCCCCCCCAACTTCCCCATGTATAATTTAAATATATTCGTAAAGCCTTATATATTAACTATTACAAGTGGTCTAATTTTCACATATAATTTTATTTGACCATAACAAAAAATTTTGTTACAGTTATCTTACTTACGATGTTTATTTTGATAACATACTCTAAAATGTCTTTTTAGGTGCTCTGCTCTTACATAACCTTCCCCACAATTTTGACAAATATTGTTTTGAACGTTTTTTTCATAACTTTTCAAATATCTTTGTAAGTGATAATTTCTCTTGAAACTTTTTTTGCATTTAATACACTTAAAATTTTTTTCAATATTTTGGCATTCCTTTGTGTGACGCAAATAGTTTTTTTTGTCTAATATTATAATGCTACCCAAAACACATACAAAAAATTTTTTTTTTGTGAATTTTTTCGTGCAATGATAGACACTCTTGATTTGAAAATTTTGAGTAACATTTGTCACACTGATAAAATTTTGCATCCATGATAGTGTATCTGACAACATAATACAAAAAACGGATTGTTTATAATGACATAAATCTGGGTACTAGACGGTACTGAAATTTGCTTTTATGATAAAAGAGAAAATTTGCAAGAAAGTATAAAAATAGTAATGAACTATAGAATAGTTTTTTTGTTACTCTAAAATTTCATTCCAAAAAATATTTTTAATTTCAAATTTGTTTTCTGATTCAATTTGGATAAAAATTTTTTTTGGTTTTCTACATCTAGACACTGCAACATATAATTGCCCATGAAAAAATAATGATTTTCGAAGGTATACTCCTAAGGCATTAAAACTTTGACCTTGAGATTTATTGATAGTCATAGAAAAAGCTGAGGTTAATGGAAATTGTTTTCTGTACAATATAAATGGTAGTGAAGAAGAATTGTTTGTTTGTAGTGTTACTCTTGGAATAAAGACTTTATTTCCTTTTTTTTCACCTGTGATTATTTGAGCTTTGATGTTGTATTTAAATAATTTTGTCGTTCGTAATCTTGTACCCCTGCGAACTCCTTCAGATATGTTTAGGTTGCGTATCAACATAACAATAGCGTTAATTTTCAAATTCAATTCATGTGGAGGAAGACCTTTTTTAATACAATTTTAATATTCTGTAGGGAAATTAATATAAACATTATCGTCTGATTTTTGTACTCCTTTGTGAGTTGCTTTATCAATACTGTAGTACGTTACTTATGTTCCTACCATATTATTCAAAATTTTTTTGTTTAAAAAGTGAGTGTATTCATTGTGAGATATTAATATAGCTTTACTGATAGAAGAATCATCATCATTATTATAAATTTTAGAACATACATCATTTGTTTTCCATGTCTGAGGAATTACAAAAGTTTTAATTTTGCCTTCTTCTATATCCAGTAGCAATAAAGAAAATTTTTTAACAATTAAACGTATATTATTTTTGAAATAAAAAATATTAAATAAAGGACAAAAATTGGGGAATTTTATGGTTTCTTGAACAATAGTAATTTTGCTTCTGTTTTTTACTACTGGGAGAGTTTGACGAAAGTCTCCACCTAAAATTATTATTTCATTTCCAAAAGGTTTATTACTACTAAATAAATCTTTTAAACTTCTATCAACGACTCCTAACGCTTTTGGTTTTAAAGAAGCTTCATTCCAAATTATTACTTCTACATTACGTAATTGTTATTTATCTGACTCAAACTGGAAGAATGCACTTTCTATAGTGCTTAAGTCTAAAGGAAGTCTGAAAGTTCTGTAAGTGGTCATTCCCTTTGGGAGCAGAATAAAAGTAATACCTGTCCAAGCCACAGTAAGAATTTTTTTTTCAATTGATATGAAATGATCAATTAATGTTTTGTATAGAAAAGTTTTTCCAGATCCACTAGGACCATCGATGAAGAGAATTTTTTTTTTCAAATTTTAATTTTTCGTGACAAATTCGACGTTGATCATGACTGAGTAGTGAAAACATTTCATGGAACTTATGTTTACAAAATATTCTATCATCATTGTAAGTACAATATTTTTTTTTATCGTTTCTGTTGGTTCTGGTAAACTAAAATCTAAAAAGACATATTTTCAGGATGAAAAATTTCGTTTCAATGTAGAAGAGCTCTATTTTGATTATCTTTAATAATGATGATGATTCTTTTATAAGTAAAGCTATATTAATATCTCACCATGAATACACTCACTTTTTGAACAAAAAAATTTTAAATAATATGGTAGGAACATAAGTAACGTATTACGGTATTGATAAAGCAACTCACAAAGGAGAAGATAAATCAGACGATAATGTTTATATTTATTTGCCTACAGAATAATAAAATTGTATTAAAGAAGGTCTTCCTCCACATGAATTAAATTTTAAAATTAATGCTATTGTTATGTTGATACGAAACCTAAACATATCTGAAGGAGTTCGCAGGGGTACAAGATTACGAACGAAAAAATTATTTAAATACAACATCAAAACTGAAATAATCACAGGTGAAAAAAAAGGAAAAAGTGTCTTTATTCCAAGAGTAACACTACAAACAAACAATTCTTCTTCACTACCATTTATATTGTACAGAAAACAATTTCCATTAACCTCAGCTTTTTCTATGACTATCAATAAATCTCAAGGTCAAAGTTTTGATGACTTTAGATTATATCTTAGAAAATCGTTATTTCCTTATGGGCAAATTATTTGTTGCATTGTCTAGACCTAAAAAATATTTTTATTTAAATTGAATCAGAAAACAAATTTGAAATTAAAAGTATTGTTTGGAATGAAATTTTAGAGTAACAAAAAAACTATTCTATAGTTCATCACTATTTTTATACTTTCTTGCAAATTTTATCTTTCATCAAAAAAGCATATTTCAGTACCGTCTAGTACCCAGATATATGTAATCAAAAACAATCCATTTTTTGTAATATGTTTTCAGATATACTATCATGGACGAAAAATAGTGATCTAAACAAATGGAACAAAGTAGTGATCCAAATGTTGCAATAAAGTGCATCTAAGGACCACAACTTATCAATTGCCGTGGACTTCATCAGCAACGATCTGCCTTTGGAGGCACCGACAAATACATCGTTTTTTTTGTCAAATCGAGGCCTTCGTCTGACCTCAATATCAGCGAGCGAGATTAGTGACACAGCGCAGGTATTTTGTAAATTTACTGTAAGAAGAGATAATAGGTGTGTGTTTTGCGAGTGGCCAGGCAGTGATATTATTCGAGACCTTTCGAAAGGTAAAACAAAAACAAATAAAGTATTCTCGTTTCATAAGTTAAGCAAATTGTTCTCGCTGTTCATTTAGTTTTCCCTTCCTTTACTATCAACCATGGCAAAATTTGTGGCAGTTGCTCCGCGTATGATAGTCAATAATTCGATTGACTTAAAGCATCAACATTTTTGGTAGCAGAGCGTGGTTGATAGTGAGGGAAAACGTTTTTTCTTTGTATCGTTGTGTCAGTGCATTTACTGTGGGTTGTAACTAAAATATGTACTTGCAGCGCAGTTATTCTCAACTCGGATTCATTGGGAACTTGGCCCTTTTCTGTCTTTCTGGGATGTGATTTCGACTGATTGAGCACTGTTATCGTGGTGCTGCGTTGATCGGATACTCGAAGCGAGGTCGCATTGCTTCATTACGATGGAGGACGGCAAGCATCAACAACTTCGAAGTCACGATTGTTGACCTTCGGCGATTATACTTGATGTACGTGCTACACATTAAGCACGGAGAGGTCACCGTCGATGCTTGAGATACCTGCTCGCTGTATACCGATAAGTAGACGCTTGGCTCAGCTGAACTTTTGTGTTGTTGTTCTGATTTTGATACAAAACTTGCTTTTGGAACCTTGTTAGCATATTCGTAGGAATTTTAACTTTGATCTTAAAATTTGTTTTAGATGCTCAATGAGAAGATTGGAACTTTTATACTTTGTTATTGTTAATTTTCCTGTGAGGGTTTTTTGTGTTATCGTTATTTTCTTGTAAAGGAAGTATAGCGATTTTTCGTTCCTTGTTGCGAGTAAATCGAGATTGGCACAATGGCACAGACTGCTGTTTCGAAGCAGGTGCGACGCGCATAGTCAATTATTAATTTCGCACAGAATACTTTTGAGAAAGCCGGTATTACTAAACAGACTATAGAGCAATATGAGTTGCGTGCGCCCTTGTTGGAGCAATATTGGTCAACGTTTGTAACTGAGCATTATGCACTTATGGAGTATGAGGATCAATTAGCTGATCATGATTATTTTCGTCAGGACGGTTATGCACGGACAGAAACTGCAGATCTTGATGCTCGTTCGTTGTTGGCAGCAAAAATTCGTGCACTTAATGATGCAAAGTCAATGCCTCCGGGTCATTCAGGCCCTCATATTGATCCTACTCTAGTAACAACGTCCGTTTCAACCTTGCCTTCGCTTTCGCTTCCCATGTTCTCCGGTCGACAGGAGGACTGGGAGAGTTTCAAACAACGCTTCGAAGCCGTAATGCAGTCGCAAATAAACATGTCAGGAGCTACTCGGTTGCAACATCTTTTGAATTCGGTGCAGGGTGCTGCTGCTAGTAGATTAAAAGGGCTCGCAGTTATTGAGACGAATTACTCTGTGGTTTGGGAGCGTTTGCTGCGGCACTATGATAATCGTCGTTTACGCCTGGCGACTCATTTGCAAAATCTTATTCAGTTGCCCACGGTTCGAGCATGATGATCTTTCGGCTATTATTGATCGCGCAGAAGAAACCATGAAGTTATAAACCAGAAACCATACAAGCGATCTTAATTGGCCTATAGAGCAGTGTAATCATTTTGTTGTTCACTGCATCGTGCGTAAACTTGACTCAGGCACGCGAGAGTCGTGGAATGTTTTACAGGAGGGCAAGGACGCATTCGAACAGTATAAGGAATTAATTGCCTTTATAGAGCGTTGAGCCCGATCTGTGGACCAGTCTCGCTCTGATTCAAGAAGTGAATCATTTTCTCAGGCCGAATCAAGCGGTAAATCGGGTGGTGCGATGAGGAATCAGTCTCGTTCTGTCGTGGCCAACGTGGCAAATGAGAATGCTAGAGAGGTTTGCGTATTTTGTTAGGGCATGCATTATGTATATTTGTGCGAAAAGTTTCGATCGTTGGAAACTTATGTGCGGTTCGAATTTTGTAAAAAGGAAAATTTATGTTTAAATTGCCTGTGGAAGAGACACCGTCTTGCTGATTGTTCCTCGAAGCGCTGTTGTAGTCATTGTCGGAAGCGTCATAATTAATTGTTGCATTTGAAGCCTGCTGGGGGCCCAGGGCCGGCTGCTTCGCCGACAGGAGCACATCAGGCTCAGACAGTTCATTCCGATTCTTCGAATGGTGGTGAGGAGTTTACTGCTAGTGGATTGACGCTCGCTTTTGCTGCTTCAATTGATGGTCGAGTTCTACTTGCTACAGCAAATATTATTTTGAAAAATCCGAAAGGTGGATCTCGTGTTATTCGTGCGCTTATAGATCCGGGTGCTGAACGGTCTTTTCTGTCAGAGAACGTAGCCTCTTGCTTGTTATTATCTCGGAATAGGGTTTTGGTATAGATTTCAGGCGTTGGATCAACGGTTTGTGCTAGGGCGTCGCACGAGGTCACTGCTCTGATCGGCTCCAGCGTGGATAGAGAATTTGTGAATTCGCATCGATTTTTGGTTCTTGGTAAGTTATCTCGAGTTATTCCTTGTAGAGTGACGGAGATTCCAGACAATCGGTATTTCAGTGGAATCCAGCTCGCTAACGAGCAATATAGTTCACCTGGTCGCGTTGATGCTATTCTTGGTGCTGACATTTATGCCGATATATTGAGGGAGGACATACGATGTGGCCCGATCGGGGCACTGGTAGCTCAACTGACGGTGTTTGGTTGGATCCTCACTATAGCTGTTGATATTCATTCGGAGAGTCATTCGACTGTGCACGCTCATCACACTCGTGTTGATGAGAGTTTCGATAAGTTAATCGTTAAATTTTGGGAGATCGAAGAGGTGCCCGATACAAAATTTTTGCCAAGGGATGATAAAAATTGTAACGAGTTCTTTCAGCGGACCACCAAACGCGATCAGTCGGGTCGATTCATAGTTTGACTTCCGTTTTGGAATGCTTCGTTGCGAGATTCGAAGGATATAGCTTTATCGTGTTTGCTTCGTTCGGAGAAACGTCAGCAAGGATCATCCGAATTACAAGAGGCTTATGATAGTTTCATGCGCGAGTACCAAGAGTTAGATCACATGAGAAGCGCATCGCAGTCGGAAAAGAGCGCGGCTTTGTGTTATTTACCTCACCATACAGTTTATAAAATGATGGTTCAAATTACGCGTAGTGTTTAATGCGTCGCAAAAGTGTTCTAACGGTTTATCGCTTAATAGTCTTCTACATTCCAGACCAAAATTGCAGGTGGTGATAGTGGCGTTGATTACTCGTTGGCGTTTTTTTAGGTTTGTTTTTACCACATACATACTAAAAAAGTTTCGCCAAATTCTCGTACATCCTGAGGATCGGAGATGGCAGAATATCCTTTAGCGTTCCAACAGGTCCGAATCCATTCAAGAGTATCAATTGTCAACGGTGACTTATGGTACTGCTCCTGCTCCATTTTTAGCGATTCGTACCTTGTTGCAGTTGGCTGAGGAGGGTAAATCAACGCATCCTGAGGCGGCTGCTGTTCTTCAGTCACAGGTGTATGTGGATGATATATTTGCGGGTGCTGATATTTTGGGGGAGGCAACTCTTCGGCGTGATCAGTTGGTTTCGTTGTTGGCTGGTGCTGGTATGCAGCTCGGTAAATGGGCGTCGAATACAGTTGAACTATTGGAAGGAATCGAGGGTTTGTCAGAGGAGGAGGTTTCTGTAGATATCGATGAGATTATTTCAGCTTTAGGATTGAAGTGGAGTCCAAATGAAGATGAATTTTAATTTTAATCGTTTTAAGATTAATCTTCCTATTTTTTCTGTTAAGATCACGAAAAGGCTTGTTTTATCGGAGACTACACGTTTATTCGATCCTCTTGGTTTCTTAGCTCCTATAATTGTCGTGCCAAAAATATTAATGCAGGACATGTGGATTGAAAAATTGGATTGGGATGTAGCTCTTCCAGCTGACTTAGAGAGCCGTTGGTTGGCATTTCGTGATTTATTGAATCAGTTGAGTGATACTAGGATTGTTGGTGCTGTGGGAGTCATGAAGACTGAACACTGGAGTCTCCATGGATTTTGCGATGCCTCTCAAAGGGCATACGCTGCCGCAGTTTGTTGTGCAACTTCTGATGGAAAATCTACTTTGTTGATGGCTAAGTCCAAGGTGGCTCCAGTTAAAACTCAGTCGCTTCCGCGGTTGGAGCTCCATGAGGCTGTTCTCCTTGCTCGTTTGACAGATTTTATTATTGGGCAGCTTAAAACGCAGCCGAAAAGTATTTCCTTTCAGAGCGACTCCTAGGTTGTGTTAGACTGGTTGAAGAGTCATCCGTCGCGTTGGCCTGTTTTTGTTGCCAATCGTGTTAGTGAGGTATTAACTCGTTTTCATCGTGTCACATGGAGTCACGTGAGGTCTGCCAATAATCCTGCGGATATTGCTACTCGAGGAGTTAAACCATCGCGCCTAGCTCTCAGTGAATGATGATGGCATGGCCCTGTGTGGCTGGGTGATGATGTTCCTTCATCTTTGTCAGCGGCATCCATAGAGGGTTCCCAGGCCGTGGCATCTCTTGTGGCTAACGAATTGGAAGAGAATTCGGATAAAGTAGAATCTGAAATACTTACTAGGTTGAGGCAAATATCAAAGTATTAAAAGATTTTAAGAGTGCTAGCTGTTATGTTTCGGTGGTGACTTGGGCTGCGAGTATCGAGTGCAAATGTGAGTTACGTTGCTTCGCAAACCTGGGCTTGGCGGGCGGCACGTGTCTCCATTTATAGACTTATACAGAGCCATTATTTTGCTCCTGAGATTGACCATTTGCAGAGAAAGCGCTCGTTACCAATGATCTCGCTTTTGTTGCGCTTGGCGCCCTTTCTTGATAAAGACAGAGTGCTGAGGGTTGGTGGAAGGCTTCAAAATGCTGTATTGACTTTTGAAGAAAAGCATCCTGTTATATAGCAGGCTGATGAGCTGTTGGTTCGACGCTTAGTTGAGTATTCTCATTTGATTACCATGCACGGTGGGGTTGCGCTCATGCAAAGTTATCTAGTTCGTTTTTGTTGGATTGTCCATGGTAACAAGCTGATCACGAGTGTTTATAGAAAGTGTGTGATTTGTACGCGTCATGCCAGTAAGGTGGTTGAACAAAAAATGGGTCTTTTGCCTTCCTATATATTGAATGGAACTCGAGCGTTTGCCTTTACAGGAGTTGATTTTGCTGGACCTTCTCCCATACTCTTTTCTAAGGGTCACGGGGCCAAAACGGTCAAGGGATACGTGATGATCTTTGTATGCATGACTGTAAGAGCTGTACACATCGAGGTAGTGTTGGATCTTTCTTCTGAGTCATTTCTTGCAGCGTTTCATTGGTTTACTGCTCGTAGAGGTGTTTGTATAAGGGTTTTCTCTGATAATGGTACCACGTTTCGAGGCGCTTCACGAGAAATTGAAAGCCGTTTTAACAGAGCGTTCAAGGAAATGAATGATGTTTTGGCTCGACTGGCGGAACTAGGGATTGTTTGGGAAGTCATTCCACCCAGAGCGCCTCATTTTGGTGGTCTGTGGGAAGCAGCCGTTCGATCCTTTAAGTACCATTTGCGTAGGGTAGTGGGTGAGAATTCGCTTACTTTCGAGGAATTTTCGACTTTGGCAGCACAGATTGAGGCCTCTCTGAACTCTCAGTCTTTGTGCCCTTTAAACTCGTATGGTGAGGAAAGTGTAGCATTGACCCCGGGTCATTTTTTGGTTGGATCCGCACCTCTGTCCGTTCTTGAGTCCTGCTCTGATCCGGGTGAACGATTGACCTTGTATCGGCGTTGGAACCTGCTTACTCAGATGCGCAATTCTTTTTGGGTTCGCTGGCGCAAGGAAGTCCTGAATCAATTTCAACAGAGAAGTAAATAGCTTAAGAAAAAGGAGAATTTGCAAGTAGGTGACGTAGTGATTTTGCGTGATGAGCAATCTCCTGCTGGTCATTTTGCCATTGGATCGAGTGATTGAGTGTTTCATTGGCTCTGATGGGTTGGTGAGAGTGGTAAGAGTCAAGACGGCGGTTTCAGAATTCAAGAGACCAGTCATTAAATTGATAAAGTTGCCGGTTGATCAGGAATTAGGGGTCGCGCTTGCTCTAATAAATGGGAGTTAGTTGCTAGAGCAAGGCAGGCGGTAGTCAGTTGTGTTGGTTAACTCTCCAGGCAATGCGTAGAAAAATGTATTTGCTAGGAAATCCTGTGTCAATTTTAATTAATTTTATTACGAATTATGAAGCGAAAATTTTAATTGTATAAAAATTTGTTGTCAGATCTCTTGAAAATACACCCTTGAGTATTTATTTTTTGTAGTAATAAATTTAATTGTTTTATTTGTTTTTATTATTTGGCTAAGATGTGGCGTGTGAGTTCATAAGATCGTGAGAGAGATTTGTTCAAATTTCAAGAATTTTTAAATCAAGTTGAGCGATGGTTATAAAGAAATTGGCTAAATTTTGATTGTGTTTTAAAATTAGTAGAAAACCAATTTGATTGTTGCTTGGCCGCAACAAGGCGGGCGGTATGTTCGGATATATGAGAGAGAGAGAAAGAGAGCTGTAAGAGCAGAGACTAAATTTGTAATTTGAGTAGTAGGTATGCTCTTTCTGTGTGAGTCTGTGTGTTGTTAGGTATTAACTAGAGAAGGATAGCTCGCTTGTGGGGGAAAATTTCTTGAGGTAGTCGATGGTGTGAGGCGTATTCGAGTTCACTTTTTGTTCTGTTCAGCCAGAGCAAGCGATTGGGAAGCCACGGAGTCCACTCTTCCTCAAACTTGGAGATTCGAGAGAGCGACAAGACCACAACTTATCAATTGCCGTGGACTTCATCAGCAACGAGCTGCCTTTGGAGGCACCGACAAATACATCGTTTTTTTTCGTCAAATTGAGGCCTTCGTCTCACCTCAACATCAGCGAGCGAGATTAGTGACACAGCGCAGGTATTTTGTAAATTTACTGTAAGAAGAGATAATAGGTGTGTGTTTTGCGAGTGGCCAGGCAGTGATATTATTCGAGACCTTTCAAAAGGTAAAACAAAAACAAATAAAGTATTCTCGTTTCATAAGTTAAGCAAATTGTTCTTGCTGTTCATTTAGTTTTCCCTTCCTTTACTATCAACCATGGCAAAATTTGTGGCAGTTGCTCCGCGTATGATAGTCAATAATTCGATTGCTTTAAAGCGTCAACAGTGACTTAAGTATTTAAGTGATAGGTTTTAAAAACATAAATATGTACCATAAATTAAATCTCTACATTACAAATATAAATAATCAACTTCAAATGAGAGAGGAGTGAATACAGGTATTAACGGCATATGATAAAAGTGTAAAGTTATTTTCGATGTAAGCAGCGTATAAAGGAAAAAGAAAAATTTGGATTAGGGGAGCGTTAAACGGTTACTGTAAATTTCCAAGAATTATAGACGAAGGATTATTAAAGAGTGAAGGTTTACAGGCAAGCTTAACATTGAAAGCAGGTGCAAAGCCTATGCTTTCAAAGCAATAACATTGCTGTTTGAATTCATTCTGTTGGTAGATATAGAAATAAATCTAATTTTGAAAGAAGCTATTTTTTATATTATTGATACGTCAAAATTCGTGACTCCACTCGTACCGGTCAAAAAAGATAATAGAATTCATATTTACAGAGATTAAAGCGTGATGGTCAACCCTCAGTTGCAAGTTAATGAGAACCCCTTGCCACCGATCAATGAATTATTTGTGGAGATGGCAGGGTATTGTGTTTTTACGAAAATTTATTTTAGAATTGGCATACTTGCGGAATACAGGGAGCAAAAGCTTTCTTAAACGATATTTGCGTAGTAGCAAGATCAAAGCAGGAACTGATACACAGACTCGAATCAGTATTTGAAAGCGGGTTTATAACTGAGTCTGAGGGCATTGTAAAGATGAAAGTAAAATATAAACCGTTCAAAATATACCAATACCCTCGAACACAAATTAAGTACGAGCTATCGTTGGAATGGTTAATTCTTATAATAAATTAATTAAGGATGTAAGTCCAATATTGGAACCTCTGTACTAGTTGTTGTAGGAAGGAAAAGTTTTTTAATGGACTGAAAGACACAAAAAAGCCTTGAGAAAAGCGATTGAGGAATTCAAAAGCGTGAAATGTTTGGCTTTATATGACCCATCGTTGCCTTTCGTTTTAGTTACGGATAAAATCTCTGATGGCGTCAGGGCAATACTAGCATATCATTACGCAGATAGCTCTGAGCATGCAGTGCAGTTTGTATCATAAAGATTGAGTACAACAAAATTTAAATACAGTCAAATATACGAAGAAGCGTATGGAATAATATTTTTAGTAAAGCCCTAACATTGGTATCTTTATGGAAGAAAATTCAATTTAGTAACGGATCATAAGCTACTAAGACAAATTTTTACAAAATCAAAAAGTCTACTCGTTTATAGCGCAAAGTGTATGCAGCATTATGCTATCTTACTTCGTAAATTTGATTTTGATATTAAATATAGGCGCTCACAGCTAAAATAATAAAGCAGATCAAGATTGCTAGTTGTGGATAAATCATATGACAAAATGGCCATAGATTTAATTGACGTTTTTTATGTTCAACAAACGTCCAACTTGTGTCTGGATGCATTAGTATGGTCTAGATGCATTAGAATTGTCATTTCGACGTAGTGAAAATAAAAGGGTTGGCTCGTGATTATTTGTCGTGGGCAATCATCGACCAAGCAATTGAGAGAGTGGAAAAAGCATGCACAGAGTGCCAATGAAATTGGAATAGTCTGAAAAAAGTAGAAAATCGTGTGTGAAATTTACAAACGGCAACGTTTGAGCGAGTACATATAGATTTTGGGGGACTATTTTCAAATGGATATTATTTTATATAAGTAGGTGCTTACTCCAAATGGCCTAACGTGCGAGTGGTGAGAAGTATGTTCGCAGAGACCACCATTTAAGTACGTCACATAATTTTTGTACGTTTTAGTATTTCTAACTGAATGGTTTCTGAGAATGGTCATACGTTTGTGCCAGAAGCGTTCAAATCACTTTTAAAAAGTAACGTAATTAGGCAAGAATTGACTGCATCATACCAGTTAGTGAGTAATGGGCTCGTCGGAAGTAATTTGCTGACTTTTAAAAATGCATTTAAAAAATCGATTAACAGGCGAAAGATACAGTTAGAATGATGCACCATTTTGTCGTGTTATAGAAACATGCCACATGCAAGTACGGGTAAATCACCAGTGAAATTGAAATTCAGTAGAAATACACATCATGCATTAGATCTGTTAAAACAATAAAGCAAAAAAAAAAATATATATAAATGTGTAAAATGTAGTAGTAAATAATGTTAATATAACCAAAGTTCCAAATTTGTAAATAATACTAATGTTCAATATAAAAGCACTAAAAAATCTAAATAACTACAATAAGTACACGGAGAGAGCTCTGATGCTATGGTAGTATGCGTATCTGTATACTACCGGAGTACAGTGCGTCACATACTACAGTAGCGCCCGTAGAACGCAACGGTAGTATCGAGAGTTTGCTACGGTAGTATAAAGACCTATATACAACTTTAGATCGTGAAACGCACTACTGAAGCTTCTGTTTTATACTACAATAGCACCTTTGAGGCGCTGCAGAAGTATCGAATCTCACGTACTAAGTTAGCTTGGGACTCATACAAAATATTTACTTTTTTAGATAAATATGTTAAAGTTGATTGAAAAGTCATTTGTTGTCTAGTATTATTTCTTTTACCATAAAAAAACTCTCGTAAACTCCATACAAAAATGACAATTAAAGTAACTAAGATTTTTTGTTTGCATACTTTTACATCTGAAAAATTTTGTAAGATACATTAACATAAACCTTTCGATGGAATAGTGGCGATAGTTATCGGTATAAAAATATGTAACAGTTTTTAAAGTCGCCGTGCTGTGTTATTGTAACAAATTTACTAAATATCTTCATCCAAGATAAGAATCGTGCTTAATAGTTTACTCAAGGAAAAAAAATAGAATGATACGAATCTATTACTTTTAGTTTAGGTTAATTTTACTAACAAAGAAATATTTTCTGTACGTTCCATTGAATAGACTTTATCAGCATCGGAATTTTTTTAATGATCCTTAAGTTATAACAATAACTTTCAAACCTACTAATAACGGTATAGTAGCGTAGTACAGACGACGTATAATACGTTTACTCGTGAGCCATACCAATTCGGTATCAATCCCGAGCTAACTTAGTACGTGAGATTCGATACTTCTGCAGCTGGATGTTCTGACCAAGCTAGGTGGTTTAAAGTTACGAAAATGGTCAAGCAACTCCAAAGAGATATTAGCCGAGATCCCTGAAATTTTTTCTTCATTTTTTTCAAAAATTTCATTCTTCCAATCCGCTTAAACTACAAGATGACCATGAGATCACATCAGTTTTGGGTCTTAACTGGAATTCCGATCTCGATAGTTTCAGTTTTAAGTTCAACTTACCATCATCTCATCCAATTTGGACTAAACGCAGTGTGCTTTTTCAGTTAGCCAAATTTTTTGACCCACTTGGTTGGATTTTTCCAGTAATTATTAAAGCTAAAATGTTACTACAGGAATTATAGTTGCTGAAGGTACCATGGGATGAGAAACTTCCTTCTAATCTTTTGAAGGAATGGAGTGAGTGGATCAATAAAGCCCAAATCTTGGATCAGATTAGAATTCCGCGTTGAAATCATTTCCAACCCGTTGACCCGATAATAGAAATTCACGGCTTTGCTGATGCTTCTAAACTAGCTTATGCTGCGGTTCTCTATCTTCGTACACTTACAACAGACATGTTTTTTACTTCATTAGAAATATCTAAAACCAAGGTGGCACCACTAAAGACGCTCAGCATTCCTCGTCTTGAGCTGTGTGCTGCTCACTTACTTTCTAAGCTAGTGAATCATCATGTCTTAACTACAAAAGTTCAGGCTTCGGCTGTTCACCTATACACTATGGACTCTATGGACACTTAGTGTTGGATAAAGTCAATTCCATCTAAGTGGTCTACCTTCGTTGCTAATAGGTGTTCTGAAATTCAAACCTTGACACCTACAGCCTATTGGCATTATGTCAAAACTAAAGAGAATCCGGCAGATCTCGCCTCTCGCGGGGTTCTGCCCAAGCAACTTATTGGTCAGAAACTTTGGTTTGAAGGGCCCGATTTTTTGAGGGGTCGTGAAATCGTTTTTTCCAACATTTCACCTAAAAATTCTCCTGAAGGCGAAGACATTGTTCTGAATGAAATACTTTCTGTAAATGCATTAGAATGCCAAGATAAGTTACCAGACACTTACTCCACTTACAGTAGTTGGCATAAATTACTCAAGGTTACAAGTTACTGCCTAAGGTTTATATTTAGGTTAATTTTCAAATTCCAACGTACCTCAAGTCGAATAAAGTCTGCTAAACATAATAACGTTGAAATTTAACGTCACAAGAGTTGTCTTTTTTGGATTTATCCGATACTTTAAGGTCAGATAGCCATTGTTTGACATTATCAGAACTGGACAATGCTCGATTAGTTTGGGTTCGTGTTCATCAGATGTTCCGCTTTCCGCACGAATACCGTATACTTTTAAAAAACTCGTCTTTATTTGAATCCGAGCAGGTTCCATTAAACAGAAACAGCAGCATCGCCAAGCTGAATCCTATTCTTGTGGATGGAGTGATTAGAGTAGGGGGAAGACTTGGAAAGGCTTCGATCCCTAGCCAAACTAAACACCCTTTAATTCTTGCTCCCAAAGATTATCTGACCAACTTGATAATTAATTATCATCGTAACTTAGTTTTACATGGAAGCACTCTTCTTACTTTGACATTTATTCACCAAGCCTACGGGATTGTGCGAGGGCGTCAAGTAGTTCGTAATAAAATCTTTAAATGTATCCCTTGTGTTCGGTATAATGTCAAACCGCATGTACAAATTCCAATGATGGGAGATTTACGATCATCCAGAATACTGGAGTGTCCAGCGTTTACTAAAACGGGTGTGAATTACGCGGGTCCCTACGCTATCCGATTGACCAAATTGAGAGGAAAGAGAACTCAGAAAGGGTACATTTGTGTTTTTATTTGTATGGTCACTCGAGCAGTACACTTGGAAATGGTGGAAGACTACTCTTCTGAGGCCTTTATTGCTGCTTTCAGTTGGTTTACATCCAGGCGAGGGTCCTGCTCGCACTTAAACAGAGATAGGAGTACCAATTTTGTAGGTGTATCTTCCGAATAAAAGGAGTCGCTCTGCCAGGTTTTAAAGTCATACAACCTCAGCAATAAATTGCTGAAAGCTGGAACCAATTATCATTTCAACCCACCTTCTGCGCCCCACTTCGGTGGTTTGTGGAAAGCCGCTGTTAAATCAGCTAAACGGTTGTCAAAACGAGTTATCGGCGACCAGGTGCTCACCTTCATAGAATTTTTCACTCTCATATGCAAAATAGAGGCGTGTTTAAATTCTCGCCCCCTACTTCCACAATCAGATGACCCTTTCGATTTAGAGGTACTCACTTCTGCCCACTTCCTGAGCTACAAACCTGCCTTCCTAACCCCCGAACCTCAGTTATAAAGAGAAGAATTTAACCCTTTACGACGATGGAAATTCATTTCATCCTGTCAACATTTTTGGAAGAGATGGGCTAACGACTATCTTGTGTCATTACAAGTTCGACAAAAGTGGATTTTCAAACAAAGAGCAGTTCGAGTCAATGATCTAATACTAATTCTCCAAGAGAATACTCCACCTTCTCATTGGCCTTTAAGCCGGGTGACTCAGGTATTCGCAGGATCAAATGAATCTGTTAGAGTTGTCAAAATCCGTACCACTACCTCTACTCTCACTTGACCAGTGGTCAAGCTCGCGCTAGTTCTACTGGCCGAGGAGTTTGATGTTAATAGTTAGCAAGCTTCGTTATTTGTAAAAGGACAGCGGTCTTTAAATCTTTTAAATCCACATATTCTCATAAGTTTATTAAAGGGTGATAATAATATGGGCTTCCTTGATTACATTTTACAATTATTTTTTTTATCATGCAGTTAGATATAACACTAAAAACAAATCAGATACTTGGTGTGCTGCCCGTTAAAGAAAATGCCCCCGCCTCTACCCAGGGAATTTGTAAAATTGAACTGACTAACGTAACTATTATTTTTGTTTGTAACTGTTAATAAGTTTAATTTTTCGTTTTCTTTTACTTGGTCTGTCTTTCTGTCATTATACTCAGACAAATCAATCCGGGGGAATGTTTAAAATTCAAGGTCTTTATCGGGTTTTGTTGGGCGCATTAAACGAAATATAGACCGCCTTAGCTAACTGCATTGTATTTAGGAGTCTCTAGCGTGTGACTATAGGACTAGATGTATGCGTGTGTGTATGCATGGGTGTGAGTGTAGCTCTGCGCAACGTGTGCACTGATACATGCGATGTGCGGAACAGTCTCCTTCGTACATGGCTAGCGGACAGACGTGTTTTATCGTCTTTGCTCCTGCAGCTCCTTTTCACGTGTTGCGCTGCCCACGCGTATACCAGCATAACTCTGCCATCTTTTTCTTTTCGGTTATTTGAACACTACTATAAATTCAGTTTTATAACTTACGTCTCTGTTTACAACTAGTTTAATAGTTCTCATCTACTGCGATTGTTTTCTAATTCTATTTTTAAGTGATTCGATCCAATACGCTCAATAGTGATTTCTAGCTCATATAATACCTTTTATTATTTGCTTTAATAAAGTAATTTGGTTGTGTTTCTTGTTGTTTAAAATGAGTGCAGTGTTGTGTGTCATTTTATTTTAACACCTACTACGGCGCCTCTTCATTGCCCAGCGTCCTTTCCCCAACCTGGTGTCCTCCCAATCCCGGATAAAAATCAACCAAGGACCAGGAGCTTTACTGGCCTTTGACCTTTTCATACAGGTTGGTTGATAAAAAAACGAGTAAACTTCAGTTAAACTACGTTATAAAATTACCTTCACATCTATTTTATATTATTAATAAAATTAAAAGTATCTTAATTTAAGTGTGAAAAAGAATTTTGAAGATCATATTGACGATTTCAATGAAACTTTTTCAGTTAAAGAAGATATCATTGCACAACAGCAAACGTTGCTTTGGTATAAAGATGAATATATAAGAATTGATTCTGGGAATTGCAATGTTTCCCAAAGTATTTTATTTATTGAGCATGTGGAAGATATCTTCGGATATTCGTTTTGGACAACTTCGGGTATTTTAGGAAAGTGTTAAGGTCATACGGTTTATGATAGCTTATAGGAAAGTGACACGTTTTTGACCAACAAAGAGTAATCCTATATCATTTATAATATCTTGCAGTGAAAATTATACCATTAAGAGTATAAGATTGTCTTACAGTACATTAGGCATGAAACAAACGTTATCAAAGGTCAAATACGATCTGAATAATATATAAATAACTGTATAAAAATCATTCTTGGCTTCCGTCGATTAATACCAAACTTTGCCTGATATTTGCCAGAAAAAGAGATCCGTTTGCGAGGATAAAACATTTAGGCTGATCAACAGTATTTATGACACAAAGTGCCAATGAGTCAGGGTAGACTAAACTATTTCATTTTTCATATGAATTGGAAAACAAGAGAGAACTTACAACTACAGAAGTCACGTCAGAGTTAAATTTTATCCCAAAAGTTGCACTTCTCAATAACTATGCTGTTACCTGTGCACTTTACTTTAATCATACAGTTAATGTTTTTATGAATACTGTACAGTCAAAGAAGTATTCTCCATTTACTTAAGGTGGCTTGGATGATTTTTATCGGCTTGATTAAAACCTCTGAAATTCAGAAATTGTGTAAACAATGTATGTCAAATTTATTTGTGAAAGGAAAATACTTGGGTCAACGACTTACGTTTTTCGCAAGTGGCTACTAAAAATTCACCAATTTAACACCTACTCTTATGGGCAGTGGTCACACAATCAAGTATATCTTCGATAATCCTTGATTTACCTAAAAGTTTTGAATAGTTCTTGTGTATCTTATTACAAAAAATCTATTAGATTCTCAAAAATATAGGGTCAACGACTTAACTTGAGAAAAAATCACAAAAAAAGTAGAAAATATTATCCTGGCTCTCCTCGCAACATCATTAATATTCACAATTAGAATTTCTTCTCGCGGTTCTTTTCTGACAATATCTCGATCTTGTTCTTTGGTTTTATCAAAATAACTATAATTATTAGAAAGTTTACCGTCAAAAAGTGTTGAGTTTTTAGGAACCCTTACTACGCCCTACCATCTGGATCACCAATCGAAAGTAGTGTTTTCCACCTGGTGTTTGGATTTGGAACCTCTGAAAAGTAGACAAACACAATCAGACAAGAAGATCAAAAAATTTTATTGGTTGTTTGAAAATTTGAATAGCCAATGAGATTGAAAGATATACACATTTATGTGGATACATACGTATACAAAGTTGTGTTTGTTTTCTGCCATCCAAACCACCTTAATACAGAGTTGTCCAGTATGTTAATAGATTCGAATTTCAATATCGTGGAGACCAGCATGCGCAGATTTTACTCAAAATAAATATGCTCCGGAAAATCTTCTTAGTGATAGTTGTAAGCTTTAAACTATAAACATAATCGTCACTTTGATATTCGTCTCTGAATCTGAAGCTTCTGGAAATATTGCGTTTTAAAAACATAAACACACTTTTACGTCCTACAAAAAGGTCATTTGCTAATAAACCACAAAAATATAAATTCAAGGCACTATCGATGCCTTGACGACAAACGGTTATATTCATAAAAAAAGGAAGAAAGATTAGAACACTATTCTACTTAATATTCTGAAATAAGAATGAATTGAGAGAATTTTGACTATGATGTTAAAAATAATTTTTATGAAAAAAATCGCATTTGATGAGATAAAAATTATCACGAAATATTAACCGCAGATATTAACAGACCAAAAGTACGGTACAAACAATTACCATCTAAAAAATGGCATAATCCTTTGAACCCTTTCATTTTGGTCATCATGAAATTAAATATGAATTTCAAAATTATTCGTAAAGAATTCTCCTGTGTTGCTTACGTTGTTAAACATGTTGATGAAACAAATAAAGGCATTAGTTATTTACAAAGGAAGATTACAGACGTTATGCATAAGCATCCTGAGTTTGATATTGTTGGAATTACTTGAAAAATGAGCAATGACATGTTGAACGGCATTACAATGACAAGTCAAGAAATAGTTTCGTATTTACTAAGAGAGCTCCTGTCAAAATGTTTTGTCGCTGTGGTTTAAATTAATACAGTATAGCCAATTGATCGTCAAAAAATCAGAAAAATGCTTAAAGAAATTAAAATGCTAGATGCTGATTCTACTGACATTTAAAAAAAAGATTATTTCAACAAGTATAAAAAACGGCATGATAAACTAAACAACGTTGCACTTGTACAAATTATCAAAAAATGTAACAAAAATGTAAGAGATTATTACATTAAAAGAAAAAACCAAGAGTCATCAGGTATAAAAATTACAACATGGGTAATGATCTTTATGATTATAAAAGAGAAATAGTAACCCTGTATACATCATTTATAAATGAGAGTCATAGTAGTTTGCATGGATTGAGATTTATTGACATCCACAATAAAAATGCAAATCATATTTCAAATAAACGAGGAACATTCAAATCTAATTTAGATATTGCTAGAACAAAAGAGATATGTCACCAGATGGGCCGAGAAAATGAGTATCTAAATAAAGATGATGTGACAGACATAGCTGAAAACACTCTGGCACCTAATTTATTTAAAGGATTTTACAATAACCCTTATGCAGACTTGAATTTGGATTTACGTATTGCCACTTTAAATAAATTAGGTGTTATCGCAAAAAAAATACCATTATAGAACTTCATACATTCCGTAAACTGATGAGATGTTCTAAAGGAAAACAGACAGATTTGTTGATGCACGTTGCAAATTATGTTTTAACAGCTAATAACTTTTGTCTGCAAATATTTTTTACTGAAAAAGCTGGCTGTTGAAAGCTTTTTATTATTAAATTCGTAAGTTTGACGACTTCTTAAACTTGGCCACCTGTGGGCGTGCGTCTTGTGACGCTTAGCGGCAGTCGGCTGACAGTCCGTTAAATGTGACAGGCCGAGAGTAATTAGTCGCTGTTGAACTATGCTGTGACATAGTTGGATTTACTGTTTATTATGTTGATGTATACACGTTTGTAAATCGCTTGATTCCGACAATTTGTGTTGATTCAGTTAGATTGCTACTAACAACCTACGTAGCACTTGAATATAGTTATAGTTATGTTCATTTATAACAGTTACAGATATATTTACTGCAATAACATGTGTTGGTTTATTTACTGCTGCCAATAACTCAACTTAATAAATCTCCAAATTCGAGATTTACAAATTAATTTAAAAAATATACAATTCATTCGGTGATAGAGGTGGCTACTGTATCACGTGAGCATTAACATAAAAAAATGTTGTTGCCATAGATGATACAACTTTTCATATAGCGTTAAAAATTTCTTTATCAAAACGACTATCGCTAATAACGGAAGTTACCCAATAATACAGAACATTATTCAAATATGTTCAAGTACTGATTATCAACAAAACAAGTATGATTTGTACTAAACTTCTAAATCAAATTGATAATAGATGAGAGCAAATTACAGGTAACTTCAATATAAGTAAGGTGGACTAAAAAAAATTTTGATAGGAGACTCGCATCAGTTACCTCCGTTTGAGCTACTTCTGTGTACAAACAGCCAAAACACTCTAAAGTAGGCTCTGCTTATGGCAAGGATTAAAATATAATGAATAAAATCAAGTGATGAAACAAGAAAACGATCAATTTTCTTTGTTCTTTACTAAAATTGGTAACGGTGACGTTCATAGTGATGACAACATTTTACATATAAAAATAACATTTTTTTCCGAAGAAGATGCTAAAAAGCTTTGTCCTTATAAAAAACGTTTAATTTAAAATAATAATTCTGTTCCTCATTATAACACATATGTCTTACAAATGTGTAAGGAGAAAATAACATCAATAGCACATAACGTACTGAACGAATGCCACAACAACAAGCAAGAATTTTTTATTAGACAGAAACTTCATAAAATATGTACAATCAATACTGAAGGAACGACGTATTAAATTATGTTTGTATTGAATAAACCTTACATTTTTAGATGAAATATTGACGTAGCTGATGGTTCAGCTAGTGGTGCAAGCAGGATTTAAGTCCACTTATATTCAAATGTTAAAGGAAAGGTTACTAGAGTACGGTCGCGATTTTCAGATGATAAAACAGGACAAAATATAAGGAAAATAGGGGCTGACTACTTTATTTCTAATAACATTCCAGAAAGAGGGGTTCCTGTAGAAAGAAAATCATCTTCGATTCCAACGAATAATAATCAAACGACTGTAGCAAAAAAAAAGTTTTTCTCTAGTTTCCAGGTGTGCTATGACAATTTATAAAAAAGTGCTAAGTTTAAAGAAATTGTTTGTGAATATTATAAATCTCGTGCGATACAGTTACTATACATGTTGCACTCTCACGAGTAACGAATGTAGCAGAACTTGTTATTGTTAATAAAAAAAACGACTTTAAGGTTGATAACAGTCAGAGGCATGGTCTATCCATAATATATTTTCAAGAAGAATGAAATAGATCATCACTAAATGAATTAGAAAATATCATCTAAGCAGCTTTCTAATTTATTGGTAAAAAAAAGGTGAATCAATTTTTTCATCAAATTGTCAAATCCTTAGAAAACATGCTGTGGATATTAAAAATATTGTCCGTGATGAAAGCCATTCTTTACTATAATTGAGGACGTGAACTGACATTAATAATACTGTTGACAATCTGAATTTTAATTGTACAGTACCATGCCAATGACCAAATGTTAGAGTAGTAGGAGTGATTATTTGACAAAAAAATCACATATTTTTCATATATATGCCTCAAATTTGGATATTCATATGAGAAATGCGAGAACAGTTAACGTAAGATTTACTAGTATTGGTGATATCCACTTAGCTTACCATTTGAGAAGATGCACGAAAAATTGTCATTGTTGTGGTATACATATCACCACATCAAAATATACAGAATTTAATAAAATGTATGCACAGGCAATTACTTTCTTACGAAAAAGTTGGTTCCAAGGAATTAGGGAATTATTCTCGCACCTTGCCAGTTACATTAAATAATAATTTTAAGGTTAATTTTGCTTTGGAAAGTTTGAAACCATCAATCAATTTTCTTTTTTGAAAAATTTGATTTATGCCTCAATAGTGATCCCAAGTAACCAACCACAAGATATGGCACAAAAATCGATGCAGTTTTGTCTAGATTTCTTGATACATTAGAATAAACGGTTCGTATTTCTTACTTTAGTTACCATAAGCTAATCGTGTAGTTTTCAAAACATAATCCACATGAATCGTAAGATTAAAAGCCGTGCAAAGTGAGCGTAAACAACTTTTATTTTTATTCACCTTTTAAGGAGGTTCGATCCTTTTTAAGGAGATATATTTACTTGCTGTAAAAAATTAATGTTGTACTTTAATATGCTTGAAGTACGCAAAAATTTTTTCAGTTTTTTACCAGCCGAATACTCAAGAAAAAAATTTTCGAAATCGCATTATCTAACATTGCTCTCACGGGTTAGAGTAATGATTCAGCCTTTTCAACACAAATTTTGAGGCAAAAGATGTATCCATAATGAAGAAAAAGTTTAAATAGATAGCTAACTTCGAAGGAGGACTCTTGGATGAAAAAATATTTACTCTATCAGGTATTTGTCTTTATCAGGAAAAAAACCAGTTTTCAAGCTTTGTACATGAACTATCCGAGCGGTTAGTACAACGTACTTTACCACGTTGTCGTATGGGAGCCCCCGCACACCTACTCACCACTCCCCGAAAAAATGACCAAACCTCCGCAATCATTAATTATGTTTACATTATCATTCCATTTTCAACCTATTTCATTAACAAAATGCTTATCATTCATTGTATAATATTGAAAATTAAAAAAAAATTTATTGATAAAACTAATTTTTTAATATGGTCTAATTCTTCTTTTAAATACATATTGTGAGTCTCGTATACATGACCAATTGTAAAAATGAGTGTGTCAGCGTATGTGGTAGATGATGCAAATATGATGTTAGCGGAGTGGGCAGTCGTTTTAAAAAAATCAGAAGATTCGATTAAAATGAGTACTTTCGGACTAGCCAGTCTAGCAGCACGTCATGCCATCGCTTTACTCTGTACTTTTCTCATCTACGCAACATATTATTTGAAATTACTTATTTTTGTTTATTTATTAAATATAAAAAAATTTATTGAAACCACAGCCAACTAACATATGCATACTCATTTCATCAAGATTTGCACCAACTTCGCACACAGCATCGTTCTGTGGAAGGTATATTTATACTTTTATAATGTCTGACATTGAATGTAAAGGAAGTATAATTTTATTCTTGGGTGCCCAAGCACCCACTGTTCACTGGTCTGTATAAAACTGTGGCTCTTGCCTCTCTATGCTCCTCACACACCAACACCCAGTCAACTGAAGTTGAATCCTAATACATGAATAATAAGAGCACAACATGTTAATTTATTTACAAACATAAAGTCGTTACGTTAGTGTACAAGTAAATAGGAGCGTTATAACGATTTTCTCCGAGTCTTGGTCTGATTATGATTATGCAGCTAACACGTTTTGTATATATATATATATATGTATACATGCATATATATGTATATTTGTATGTATACACCGTATTTTGTAAGACCTTTGATAAAAAACAAATTTTTTAAGTGATATTGGTTATTATTACTAAATATCGTTGTACTGAAAATCATTACTGCATACCCATAGTAGAACATTGTTGACTAAAATTGAAGAAAATTTAAGTATCATGAGTAAATAATGAAAGTAATAAAGCCTATCATTATTTAAAATCCTTTTTTTTGTGAAGTAGCGATAGTTCTCTTTCTTATACCGTACTTGTCTATAAAATTATCTAATAACACTTCAATACTTGTATCGTCTAACATATCTTCATATATGCTTAGAATAGTAAAGTCGTTTAGTTATTGCAGCATATTAGATCGTTAAAAATTCGTTAGTCTTATGAGGATTGTAAGCGACTGCTGATTTGAGCAGGAGGAAACAGGAACTGTCAATATTAATTGTGTAAGTTTAGTGCATTTAAGAAATATGCTACGAGCTTCTGGTGTAGTATTCAAATATTAAATCATATTTCTTATTGTAATACTTTTTAAAATTTTTTTATCTTTATTTTCAGATTCTGTCCCATTCGATTTCATTTTTCTACTGGAAAATTTTTCACTTAATTTTAAATTAAACTTTCTTTTGGTTTTCTGTAATTACTCATTACATTTAAACGCAAATCTCTCATTTTTCAATTGAGACCCACCGAGCTCAATATTAATATCTGCACGATAAAAGTGAACAATTTCTTTTACATCATCATTACTAGCTAATGAAAAATTATCGAAAGAAACCAATAAATCTATAGTGTCGCTATCAAATCTACTGCCTAAGAAACATGTGGTTTGATCGATGATTTCGAAATACTCTTTTCTGTAGTAATGTAATAAATCAGAAAACATAAGGGTTTGACTGCATGACTCGTAATCTATACGCTTTGGCACGTTTCGCGATCATTTTAAAACAGGCTGTTTCACACTGTTTTTTGAGCACTTTTATTTATTCCATTTTTAACAATATAAAATATTTCTTCCTCTCTTGTATATTATTTTATACAAGATTGACACAAGCATACGATTCGTTAACACATAGATTCATTCTTTAAAAAGTAGTATATAGTGCTTCTATTAGTTCAAAAATTTTAATTGAATCTTGCAATGTAACGTACAATTTAGACGAAGTTCAACTTTTAGAAAAATCTTAAGCATTCGTGGATATTAAAGAATCTGTTTCTAGATAAAATGCCTTTTTTTTAAAGTAATCCATTGTAGTGACATAATTTTTAAATAGTGACTTTAGCACTCTTATGTGGACTGTTTGCTGAAATTACAAAGTTGTTTTTTATTTCTCTTATAAAATAATGATTACAAGCAAAACGTTGTAGCATTGTAATTAAAATCAGTAAATTTTTTCACAAGTCAAGTATGAAAGAGCGTTGATATATATCTTAAATTGTAAAAATTTTTTTAACAAATAGAAATCAGCCAGCAACGGATAAGTAATTCTTAAATATACCTTTTGGGGAAAAAAGTAACAAAAATGGGGTATCGTTATCCCTCACATCTTTAAACTCATTTAATCTTTCAAGAGAATTTATAACGAAATTTATAAAAACACGTAATATGTCAATTTTTTTTTTCACAGAAGATATACCTTCTAGAGCATCTAGAGTGCATAGGCTTAAGCAAAGACTAGAGCCATATACTTATAATACTCTTTGTTTCACTTCATGCACACAAGTTTTAATAAGGTCTGTGATTCCCCCACTCATATTACTTGCACCGTCGTAGTATTGTCCTCTTAAATTCTTCATGTACAAATTATGCTAAGATAAAAAATTAAGTACAAGCTTAAATAAAGTTTTAACTTTTGTATATTTTGTTCTATAAAAACTCTTTAAGTGCTCTTCAACACTCAAAACTTCTTCAACTTATCTTACGCAAATAGAAACATGCTAAAATTTTTTTACATCCAAAGTTTCATCCAGAGTTATTGAGTAGTGTCAAGCAGCTTTAATTTTATCTAATATTCTTCCACTAATATCATTGGTAAGAATATTCACAATTTTATTCACAATTTTACTACTTAACCACTTGTAACCTCTTCGATGCATCCTATCCCGTAACTCTGGCACATCTTGTCATCTAAGCATTAGTAATTAATTAAGATTAGAGTACTTTTTTTCATGACTACGTAAAGCTAACCTTTGCTTTGCAAGATAGAAGATTGTTGTAAATATTGTCTGAAGTGCGACACGATTTATACTCATTTAAGTTTGTTTTACTGCTGACAAGTGCTTGGTTACATTTGTTTTTTTCAAATTAAATATAAGCATAGATGCATTTTGGTACAACGCAGCTGACTCGGGAGATTAAAAAACTGATATAGCAGTTTACCACTTTTTAAAACATTTTCTACCAAGGTATCTTTTAAACTACCACAGGATATAGAATGAGACAATGGCAGTTTTTTCTCAACTCATTGAGAAAAAATCAAACAGACTATACCATCTTTCAATGTATTTTAATCTATTCAACTGAAAGATTTTTTCCAATTTTCAAACAACTTAGGATTTGCTAAGAAAAAACGTAGTTCGTAAATAAAGTCTTAGAAATTTCTTTGTCGCTAAAATAAGGTGTTGGCTGTAATAATCACATAACGTTTACCGCATACTACATATACTGTTTGTGCGAGGTTTGCAGACTCAAGATGTTAAGGCAGCCCTATCTGTAGGAACATAAGTTTATATACTTCTTGATTGAGCAGCGGCAGCCATTTAAAGTAGCGATGCAGAGAGCGCGTACGAAGTCTCTAGCGCATTAGGCATAACCTCACACATCATTTGAATTGTATGCACTTGTTTTATTTATTTCTGGTTGCATAACCTTTGAAGTCTTAGAATAAGAAATGTTTTGGACTACAAAGTACCAATTACTTAAATTTTTTTTTAACAAATTCCTATTTCTAAGGCCTGGAATTCCAGGGCTAGAAAAAAGCCCTGGATTGTGCAATAGCTACCCTGTTAGTAATGACGTCCCTGCAAGTAAATTATATTAACTCGTATATAGGTTTCATAAGAAATTGTGAGATCACAATTTATAAAACAGCATACGTGTGAAGATTTTCAATCAACTATTCCATAAAAGCTGAAATTATAACAGCTAAAATTATTAGTAGGAAAGTCGTAGTACCGAAAATCGCTTTTACTACAAGTAATATCGTCATATAAACTGAGGGTCGGGTGTGCCCTCGGTAGGAAAAATATGATTCGCTATGTAAGCACCATCGCTCCGTGGTTACCTTACGTCCCTGCTTTGCAAGTCCCTCGGGCCGCGCAATAGCCCCAGAGACGAAAACTATTAATTTCTACTCCACGGAAAAAAATTTTTTTTAATTTCAGCATTTGCTATCACAATTCACAAATTCAAAGGCAAATTTTTTATCAAGTAAGCTCTAACGTAAAGAAACCTTTTTTTCATGGACACTTCTACAAATTCTTATCAAAATGCAAGACTAAAAGGAAATAGAAATGACTGAAAGTTTTAGTTCTGTATGATAATGTCTCTTACGTATAACAGAGTTACTTCTCAGAACGTACAAATGAAAAGGAATCATTTAAAGTCAAAAACATTTTTTGAAATAAAAATATATTAAGAAAATATGTCACATTTAAAATAATACTTAACCAATAAGAATTGTAATATGTTAACGGATGACTTTTATAAGTAATTGTAATTTCTTTAATTCAGGCATTTGTATGCTTCCTTTTATTTGTAGTTTTGTCGGGCTATTAGTGATGACTACCGCTGTTTCTCTTATTTTCTTATGATTTGAGTTTCAATACATAAGTATGACTCTTTAACGTCAAAGAATTGCACGCAGCTATTGAAAAATTAATGTATGAAACTAAAAATAACAATAAAAATTAAATATGAAAAACCAACGAAACGAAATATGAAAAAAAAGAAATGAAATTCAATATAAAAAAACAAGAAATGAAGAAAAAAAAAATAAAAAAATATAACAAGAAATGAAAAAAAAAAAAAAGAAATTAAAAGAAGCAAACCAGGGGGTATAAATGGGTCATGGGACCCACGGTGAGAACGAAATCCTTAAGCATCAGATAAGTGTAAAGACACACAATTTCTGAGGTAACAAGGGGGTCGCGAGACCCATAGGAAGAACGAAGCTCTATGAAAATTAGTACTGCATTCATGTAGTTCACTAAAACAAAAATTAGAAAAACGAATAAAAAAAATTTTTTAAATTGAGTTCAGTACTCATCTAATGTTTGAAGAACTTCATTCTTACCGTGGGTCCCATGACCCATTTAAACCCCCTGGTTTGTTTCTTTTAATTTTTTTTTTCTTTCTTCATTTCTTATTAAATTTATTTATTTATTTTTTTTCATTTCTTGTTTTTTCATATTTAATTTAATTTCTTTTTTTTTCATATTTCATTTCGTTGGTTTTTCATATTTACTTCATATTTCATTTCGTTTCATTTCATTATTTTTTAATATTTCATTTTATTACTTTACTTAAAATTTTTTTGTATTTCCTTTTTTTCATTTTTTTTTGTATTTTTCTATTCAATCTTCTTTTTTGTAGGGCATTTTTTATTTCATTTTTTTTTTCATTCCATTGTATTTTTTCATGTGTTTTTATCTCCATTTCTTGTTTTTTTTTAATGCATTTCGTTTTATTCAATTTTTCAAATTTTATTTCCTGTATTATTTGTTCTGAAGGATTTTGGGTGAGGAAAATGAGGAGACGACTTTATTGATTTAATTGAAAAAATGATTTATTAGACTGACTTGGCAAAAACTAACTGACGACTGATAATAACTGACTTTTTATACTCACAGACTCATAAAATACAAAGGAGAGCTAAATGTTACGTGGGCACTTGACTGCGGTTAAATCAGAACTGGCTCACACCTGACTGGCGCTGTACGTGCTTCTATTCTAACACAAACACACATACGCTCGCACAGAAGCGCATGCCTACAGCCTATCGATACAGTCGTGCACTTCAACAATTTCGTTTGCTTTTTCATTTTTTTTGTTGCATTTCATTTTTTAATGTCTTTTCGAATTTTATTTCCTTCTTTTGATTTCATTTTCTTATTATTTTTCATATTATTTTCCATTTTATTTTTCTTATTATTTTATATTTATTTATTTCATTTTTTTTCATTGAATTTTTTTATTTTTATTTAATACTTTTTTTTAAATTTTTATTTTTAATTGTTTACTATATAATTATGTGACATTGTAAAATAATTTGTTTGCCGAATTCGAAATAAGCACCCTCAAAAACCATGGGTACGTTCTGCAACTCTATTGGATGTGTTTATTTCAATAATTTATTTATAACAGTAATTATTAGCATTATTTTAATGCCAAAAAACATCAGGTTTAAAAAAAATTGGTCGGTATTTTAGGCATCAAACGCATACAATACAAACATTTAATGCGTAATAACGCGCCTTATTCGATTTAATCTACAGAACTATATTTGTGCAAATTAAATTTTTGGTTTTTTTAAATTTAATTTTCAAATTTGTTATTTAGAAAATAAATAAAAAATTTATTCTTAATTAAGTATTTTATTAGTGAATGCATATGACAATGGAATATTATAGTTACGAACCACACGATAAGTACAAGAAACTGAGTTTCTATAGTCGGCAGCGCTCGTAGCAGAGTGGGTAAGGTACCCATTTCGTATGCAGGAGGTCGATGGTTCAAATCTCTTAACTGGAAAATGTTTTTTTTTTTTTTTTTTTTTTTTTAATTGTAAAAGAAGAAATTTTTAAGATAAAGAAAAATTATTGTGAAAAAATAAAATTAAAATTCGTTTAAAAATTAATTGCTTCGGAGTGTGAAGGGAAATGGTGGGCAAAGGTGTGTAGGAGAGTAGCGCGGCATTGTTGGCAGATATATGGTGGGGTGAGGGGAAGTGTGTAGGGAACTGTTGGTGAGGGGGATGAGGTAAGGGGGAAACTTGAGAGAAAGAGACTTCCGGTAAGCCACTTCCGTTTCATCAAATCTGTCGGTTTTAAAATTCCAGCCCCCCGAGTACGTGACATAAAGAACTTCGTTCTAAAAATGTTACATACGTAACATTTAATAGTTATTAAACTTATTACAATGTTATCAAGATAATAAATTACAAAAGATAACTGTTGACAACTAAAACTAATAGTTGTTTTAAATACTTCATTGAGGGTTAGGTGAGAAGGTATACAGAATAATCTCATTGAGTTAAAGTAATGTACGTATCTATTCAACTTTCTTAAGAATTCTAGAACAGCTTCATAGTTTTCAAAAGTATTAAAATAGTAGTATTTGTTTTGAGTATAATGATGGTACATATAGTGCACTGCTCTGAATAGCAGTTTTGCATCAGTCTAGCTGTAGTGCGTACAACGAAAGCATTGTAGCTGCTGATTAGTCTTGCCATGTCTGTGAGAGTAATTAAGAAAAAATGCTTTAGATATTTAACCACAATTGAATATTTAAAAAATAGTAATAATGTTCATAAGAAAAAAGTTTTTCATCCAAATAAAAGCCAGTGCTATTTTATTTCTGCTCACCTGTTTACTCATAAGTTGATGAACGATAAGCTTCAACTGACTTTATGTAAGTAACTGTCTTCATCTGGTAAAGCTTAGCCATACAAATGACAACACAGCTTACTACAATTAATATTAAATAAATATTAATTTTATTTATTTTTTCAAATGCATTTATAGAATGACTGTTGTTATTAAAATGTTACTACGAACATAAGAATTTTTTTCAGCGTGACACTACAAAATAAATTGCAGCACCATAGTTTTTATTATATTATATTTTTTTTTATAAATCTGTTAAAACTTAACCACACAAGTTGCAATATAGAAGACTACAGTCAATATTAAATAGATGTCAATCTTATTTATTCATTGAAATATCTTTGTAGATTGTGTGTTGTAATTAAAATGTTTAATTTCTTGTTCTTGTTGGGTATACTTGATTATAGCATGGCACTACGAAATGAATTGCAGCACCATAGCTTTCATCATATTATATTTTCTTTCATTATATATCCATACATATTAAGGTGATAATTTTTATTCTATCAAATGAAGTAGAATAAAATGAAAAAAAAAGAAAAAAAATAGAACAAGTAATGACAAGGAAAAAGAGAACCTTCCGTGAAACAGGAGACTTCATTTTTAAAAATTTACAACACAATAACTTAAATTTCTAGTCGAGATAGGTGAAGAAAAAGTGTTTACTGTCGTACTCAAGTTGATGAAGGCTGGTTTCAACTTTAGCATTACAGAATGTACTGGGGAGAGTTTTTTCACTGCCAAAAAAGAGATCGACTTTGATAAGCTTGAGGGGTTACTAAGTTCACTAAATGTTCCTAACTTGTTAAAAAGTTAGTAGTTGGCCAGAGGAAAATAGTTACTACTGCTTTTACAACGATTGCAGTACCGTCAAAAAAGGAGAAATCAAGAAGTCCTATGAAAAATCCATCAAAACCATCATCAAGACTAAAAGGCCCAACTGCTGGAAAATACTTAAGGACAAACAGTGGCGTAAGTTACGCTCTACAAAAATGTTGCAAAGCATGTGGAGAACGTAGGGTAGAATCAAAGTCAGGTTTGTCTCTGGCCATGTTAGAAAGAGACGAACCATAACTATATATTCTTGATACCTGGGGTATATATTTTTGATGACTGTGAAAAAGTTAATAGATTGACGCTGTGATATTGGTATGGTAGCTGCATCCACCAAAAACAAGATTGTTTGATTCCACAAGCTATTTTATCTACGAGACAGGGGACATGACTCACGAGTGTGGCGGTAAAAGCTGTCCTACATTTAGAACAATGATATAAGAGGCTAGAAAAAAACTACGCCAACATAGTTCCAGGGTTGATCTAAGGGCACGCCACATTGGGAAGGGAGGGTTAAGTGAACAATAGTGGTCTAATAAAAATATCCGTAAAGTTCCATACTACCATAGGCCCTATGATGTGCATAAACGCATTTTTTCTCCCTTTAAAAAAAAAGCCTCCTTAATATGTATTGTACGCGCTAATTGCAAAAACTAATAATATAAAAATGCAAATAGGACTTTGTATCACTGGACTAGAAATTAAGAATGTCACTAAATATAAGAGTTAATACAGTTTCAATGAATAGTGTGCGGAGGTTTCGTCGTGGTAAATATATTATCTGTTGCAAAAAAATATGACATACTCACTTTATTCTATGAGACACGTCAAGGTTGTTGAACGTCAATACAAAACTTACAGAGCGGTAGATAGTAAGCGCGGGTAGATTTGGAAATGAGATTTTAAAAAATCAGCAAAAAGTCATTTTAATTTGTAAGTTAAAAAATATTACAATATTACGTGTTATGACAAAGATATAATTATTGTATTTTGCTTTAAAAATATATAAAATGAATGTTTGATTAAATGTTGGGGGTTGGTGAGCGGAGCCCGCAGGGGGCACAGTCTCCTAGGGTTTAAAAAACTTAATTGTTTAAAAAAAGTGCATTTAGTGTGTTAAGTTAAAACGAAATTATTTATTGAGCAATTATCCTTTTTAATATGTTTCGATAGACACCATTAGTAGTACATATTTGAGGATGATTAAATGATGTCTTCCCTTCTTCTTTTTTTTTTAAATTATTTTTAAAAAGTTTTATGACGAAAACAAATCAATTTTTTAAATCCAAATGTAATTAATTTATACCTGGCAAGCTGCTTAATGTGCTTTCATAGAATACAAAACCTTTTTATTGTTCTATTTAAAGTTTTATGGTTATACAAAGTATGTTGATTATTAAAAGTATGTTGATTATTAAAAGTTTAAGCTACTTTAGTTATTAAGTAGTCCTTATGAAATATTTTTTTACAGCCATCTTCAGTTGTTTATTTTTAGTCATAAAATATGTGTTAATTTCTTCTTTACTAATTTTGAGTACTAAAATTCATTGTTCCTTGAATAATTATTCGATATGCGACTTTTGAAGTGATTCGAGGTGGTCACTCCGACTCTCTAAGTTTAAACAGAATTTTTTTCTGTTTAAGTGAAGCTTGGTTGACGTTTGTTTTTTCATACCTCTTTTACAGTCTCATTCACTCTTTACAATACTCTAATTACAGTGTAATGGATAGTATTATTAACAAAACTGTTATTATAATTGAGATAAATCTTTTTTATGTCACCACATTAACAAACATTTTATTTTTATACGCGTTAAATAATAGAATGCTAATAAGTTTTCCGTTTTTACTTTCAATTAACATTCATCCTAAATCCACGCGTAGATAAAATAATGTATAATTGTCTTGAGGGAAACAATAATTTTTTTGAATAAAAATCTATTTATTAAAATATTGATTTTGTGGCCTACTGATTGTCGTAGGAAATGCAAAGTGAAAAGAAAATCGCTTTCCCAATCTCTCTACCCTTTCCACCGCTACTTCATCCTTCCCCACGCTTTCCCACTCTTTCTTTCCGTGCCCTACGATTAACGTTATTTTTTATTTTTTTATTAATTTGACTATGAAAAGCTACACGACGCTGCCTACCCGACGACGCCTTACCCTATCCCATGCTTTCCTACCCTTTCTAATGCTGCATCACCCATTTCCCATGCTGCCTCATGAATTTTCCCTTCCCCAATCTTTTCTCCATTCTTTCTTTATCGTATACATTACACACATATCTTAAAAAACCAAATTTTATAAACACGTGGCAAGTTTTCTTTGATTTGAAGTTAATATTTTAGAATAATAATACTGTTATGACCGAACTTACTTAGAGTATGGTCTTAACCATTTTATTCTAGTGTCATTCGTGGATCTCTTAGTATATAGCTCATGAGCTTTATTTGTTCGTTTTAGATGATATATAGCTCATGAGCTTTATTTGTTCGTTTTAGATGAGTAAAAATATTTACTGAAACAACGTGGATAATTTTGATTAATGTTAAATGTTTAATTCTTTTATCAAAACTATTTAAAATAGTTATTCTTTTAAATACAATCCATTTACATCACTTTCACAAGGTTTTAGTGTTAATTACATTACTGATAAATAACTTACATCTATTGCTGATTCCTGTTACTGCTGCTTTGGAGTTCCCTAATGCTTCGTGCGGTAACTTTCAGTGGTTCCTTAAACGACACAAATGAGTTGGTGGCCCGTAAGATTTTGTGGTTTCTGCTTTTTCTGCTATCGCCGGAACCCATTCAGTGGCCCTCCTTCGTTGTACCTCGCTCCTTAGCGTAGTCGGATACTATTGATGCTCTCGAACTGCATCCGAGTTGCCTTAGCCAACACGTTATGCCTTACGTGCATGAGGTACTCGCGAGTCACGGAAGTAAAGAGTAGACTAAAACTTTAGAGGACAACTGACAGACATGAAAAAAACCAATTTACCTCCTGGTGGTGAGTTTTTACAGCGACAGGGTGAGTAAAAGAGGTCTTTGGTTGAATTAGGTCAACCAATGAGCGATGTTCTTGCAGACTGCGTTGACAGCAAAACAGTAGGCTTGCACGATAATGCTACGTGTTATGATTTCATGTATTAAGAAATAACAATACAACAGTACCAGTTGCATGTTTATGGTCTGTGATAATGAAAGCTCGTATCAGCAAAAAAAGAATGCTAAATACAAGTTTAAGTGTGACAGTAAGCTTACAAATTTCGTAATTAATCCTTTTAGAGATCTTACAATCAATTTTGAATATAATAAAATAAAGTGTTGATTACAATTTCTCTATTAGTATACATTATTAGAAATAGACAATCAATTTACAAGTTAACTAATCATTTATACATACAATACGATGTATGCATTCATACATGGTTACGTACAATTTTAGTACATACATGCATTCTTACAACGAGGATGGCCGTATTATGTCAGCATATTATGAAACATTTACCATAAAGTTAATACACACACGTATGTAAGTGACGTATGAACTCCACTTGTCATATGAGCTTACTGTATGCACACAATGCGTCTTGTATGAGTTTTACGGATAAATTCACTTTTTTTAATATTTGTTATCTTATTTAATAAATACACTTATTTAAATGCATGTATTCAATTGTCAAAGAATATTTTTGAATAATTACTTACTTAATTTTTCGTAAATAGAAAGGTCTTTGTATAACATCCTTACTTAAAAATCCTCGTATTGTGGACTAAAATTTTTAGTTATGACTTTTTCGTGCTTCAAGCAATAATTTTTCGAGTGATAATTTTTTTGTAACTGTTGTTGTAGATGACACTAACATAAATGTTTTTAAATTTATGCTTCTTCAAGTGTTTTACTAAATTTTTTTTGTATTGGACTATTTTTTTTTAAAGGTGACGCGTATAATTTTTTTTGTATAAGGTTTAAAATATTCGATTACTTAAAAGTAATCGTTAAATCTTAAAATGCAATACTAACATTGAAACTTCCTGATTTCTGAAAATCAAATATCTTAAAATATTTTAAAGCTATAATACATTTCATGATTGATATTTTTATGTTGATGATATTTGTTAGGCGTAAGCGAGCTCCATTACATAATTTGTCTGTTGTACATAAATATCTTATCAACATTACCACTGAATTCATTTTCAATTTTATCTTCTGAGCTGATAAGCCTACAGGCTTAAACATAAATCGCATTTGAAACATTAACTTAAAAAATCAACTTCATACGTTCATCGGATTCATCTGTTCCTTGTGCTGTTGCATAGTCAGTACTAAAGTAAGATGAAGCAAATGCTTCTAGACTGTTTAGTATTTTGTTGTGTTATAATTAGGTGTATTCGTTGTGTGATGTTAGAAAAACTCGACTTATTGAGAAATTAATGTTCATCAAAAATTTCACTGCACGAGTCTTCCGTTTTTTATTCATATGGTATTGTACACAAATTAACTATATCTTCTCCTACATCTGATGAAAAAGAAAAAAACTTTTTATACAGTGACTTTTGATTTAAAAAAAAAAAAAAATATAAAACTATTGCTTTAAGTAAGAGAACTTGATTGCTTTCTTTATGATATAATAGCTGATACGAAGATACTTTTTTAAATCGGTAAAATTTGTCTGAAATCGCCGCCTAATATCATTGTTCTTTCTCTAAAATGTAAATTATCACACAAATCTTATAGTGCTTAGTTTACTATTTCTACAGCTTTCTTTGAAATCATTAATGTTTTATTTAACATTGTATTAGCTACTTCTCTTAACTTTTTTTTGTCGGATTTACGTTCTAAAAATGCTGTTTGAATAATATTTAAATCTAAAGGTTGTATAAACATCTGGGACTTGTTATATCTCTTAGTAACAAAATAGAAGCAATCCCCTACTGACATCCCACAGTTCTTAGAAAAACTCTGGAGGCCTCCACTGATCACTAAAATTTTTTGAGAAACCCACAGAGGCCCCAATGCCTCGCACAACTTTAAGAAAAGCCTGTTTACATGATGTTTGCAGATCTTTACATAATAAGATAATATTTTTTCTTATTACAAGAAGGTTCTCATTTTTAATGAAATCTTTCAACGCCCTATAAACTGATAGAGACTTCAGTTAAAAAATCTGTTACGTTTCTCTGTTATCTCAAACAAAATGATCATGTACAACTCACATATATAAAATGTTGAACAATTTTCCACACTGCCTATAGGGTATTGCTAATGGCCTGCTAGTGACCACTTTAACATTTATTAGATTTAGATTTAAGGTGAGCGCGTGGTGGCTCAGTCGGCTGGGTCGTGGGTTGGCACGTGGGAGACCGTGGTTCGATTCCCGGCCAGTGCGACTTTTCGGGCAAGTACTGCTGTGATTTTTCACATATGCTTTTTCACCACACAATGCTTCTCAAGGAGGGCTTAGGCGACCTTCTCACAGCAAAAACTGCCTAATTTCCCCCTACCCCCTTCTGTAAAGGGAGGCCTCTCATCCCTTTCCTTGTCCCGCTCCCAAGTGCTAAGTGGCCTTAGTAGTGCCCTTATTAAAGGAGCTGGACGTAGAGTGATTGAAATTACACTGATAATTATAATATGATATTATTTACAAACCTGTATTAAAGAAACGACATTTAAGCCTATTATTACAATTCAGTTTCACTTTCACTATATCTTCCTTTAAACTTAACATGTGTATCAGACGAGAGTTCGTTTCGTACTACTCTTATCAGTGTTGTAAATGTCGTTCTTATATGCTAGATATAGTTCCTATGGAATAGTGCAGTTTAAAGAGAACACAACGTATTATCTTTACATCTCCTTCTCCCCCTATAAATCAATTTTAGCAAAAATGAAAAAAAAAGGAAAAAATGAAAATAGGAAACGACGATTTCAATTTGATTCTAAGTAATTGAAAACGGTATAAGTTTGGAAATATGGAAAAAATTAGATTCTGACTTTTTATATCCTGTATCTTTTTCGTATACCAAGCTCAATAACTTTTCAAAATTTTAAAAGAACCTATTCTCAACTTATCTTATGTTAATATATTCAATTTATTTCCGTTTTCTACATACACTAGATCTTGTTCCTAAAACTCATAGTGATTTTTGTTTTTATCAAAGTGTTTTTTATTATATTGGTGTGATTTTAAGCTGTTATTTAAGGCAAATTTCCTGTCTTTTTTAGGTTCATGTTGTGATTTTTCTTTCTTCAGTTTGTTAGGAATTACTGTAAAAATTTTCCTTCCAAGAGATAAATTGGGGCGGAGCTAGTGACCAAGTGCTCTGTTTCGTTGTGTCTTTTTGTGAGCTCATGTGCAATAGTTGTCCATGCTAATTTCTTTTGAGTTTCGTTGATTTTACAACGTATCTTGTTTACTAAAGTTTAGTTCAGTTGCTCATTTAATCCATTAGAGAATGGTGAATTTACAGCTGTAAAAATTATCTGCGTATTTTCATTCTACAAAAGTTCTTTGAATTCTTTAGAGTTGATACCGGGATATTGATGTAATAGAATTATTCCAACTTTACTGTCGTGTGTAATTTGTTTTACTAATATAATAAAGTCATTTTGCGTTTTTGATGTTAAAATGTAGGCATATCATGTGAAATGATCGACTAAGAGGTCTAAATAACTTTTGGTAAAGCGAAGACCTCCGAATCCACCGATAGTATCTATTGACATTATTTCAAATGGTTTTGTAGCAGGTCCCAAATGAGATATTAACCCTATTTTGTTTTGACCTGTGAATTTATTCTTTATGCAGATCTTACACTCTTTACAAACGTTCTGTATGTTTTGTATTAAATTTTCTCTGATGAAAAACGGCACAATTTTGTTTATCGTTTGCCTTATTCCTATATGACAGTAGTATTCAGTACTTTCTCAATTAATACTCCACTTAAATCTCCTGACAGGAGGATTCTTTTTTTTTCTTTACTCTTTTGTAGAATACTTCATATTTTTAAATTTATTTATTTTTGTTATCTTGTGTCTCTAAATTTTTTTTTGATCCATCACAATATCTTCCCATTGTATTATATCTACTGTCTTTAGTTGCTCAAAATTATTTTCATTCGGTTCTAAAACTGAACTCCTACTTAAACAATCTGCTTCTAAATCTATTTTTTCAGGGCAGTATTTAATTTTTAAATCATGTTGAGAAAGATGGTACACTAAATCCCCTTATTCCTCATCCGTTCAGGATTTAATATTCATATCTTCTAAAGGTTTATGATCTGAAAAAATAGTGAAGGGTCTTCCTATAAGCCAATATTTCCAGTATTTAATAGCTTCTTTAACTGCTAAGCACTCCAAATATATAGCTTTCTTTTGCTTTTGGCATTCATTAAGTATTTTTGAAAAATAAGCAACGGATTTTTCTTCTTCATTTGGCTGTTTTTGTTTTAGTACAGCTCCTATACCTTGTAAACTTGCATCAGAGTAGATGTATATAGAAAAATTTTAATCGAATATTTCTAGAACAGGTCTAGAGCACAGTAATTCTTTCAGTTTTTCAAACGTTTTTGGGCAGGTTTCAGTCCAAATAAATTTTTACCCTTTTCTTAGTATATTATGAAAAGGATCGAGTTATATTAAAGCATAAGGTATGTATTTATTATAAAAGTTTACTTTTCCTAAAAATTATCAGACGTTTTTTTGTGTTTTTGGTGTTGGAAAACTTTTTATCAATATTAAATTGTCTTTTAATGGAGTAATTGAATTATTTTTTATGATGTGGCCTAGATATCTCACTAAGTCTGATACAAACGAACATTTAGAAAATTTTATCCTGAAATCTTTTTTTTATTGCTTCAAACAGTTTTTTTAAATGAATAATGTGTTGAGTGAATGTATTAGAAAATGTGATAATGTTATCTATGTAATTTGCTACATAGTGATTTAATTTGTGTTTTTTTGAATGTTACTTTATATTGTTTGGAAAATTGCTGGTGCAGTTCTTAATCCAAAAAGTAAACAAGTCCATCGGAAACGGACTTCTTGAGTTACGAATGCTGTTTTATACCTATCGTTTATTCGTTAGGGTATTGACCAAAATGCTGAATTTATATCTAATGTGTAAGAAAATTTGCAGTTTTTTGTTTTTATTATTATATCTTCAATTAACGAGAAAGGCTGCGATTGAGGCATAACGATTTTATTTAGATTTCAAAAGTCTATACATAGTCTGGATTTAGTTCCTACATCTTTTTTATATGCTAAAGTAAATAGTGCAGCAAATGGGCTATAAGATTCTTCTATTTAACTTTTTTTTAATAAAGTTGCTATTTGTTTTTCTATTTCTATTTTATCTTCTTTAGTACACTTATAAGGTCTTTTACTACAGTATTTTTTTACTTGTAAGTCCATCTGAGTCATACTTGTCTTTTGCAAAAGTTGATTTATATTCTGCCAGTGATTCAGTAATCTTGACTTTTTGATGAGAATCTAGAGTATTTAAGAATATCTCAAATTGATGTGTATTAAAATTTTCGTTAACATTAACTTCATTCGTATATTTTTTATCAGTTTGACTTATTTCTACTTTTTGTAGAATTTCAAAGTTTTCATTTTGAATTAACTTGAATTCTATTGTCATGTTTAATCCAATCAATCTCTAACTGTTATCATCCCATTTGCTTCAGTCGCACCATTAATCGTCATCAAATTCGCTTGTTCAGTATCGTGTCTTTTATTTTTTCTTTTCAATTTTATTAATTTTGAATGTGTCAAAGACCCGTTTGATCCTGAATCGTAGATTCCAAGTACATCTATTGAATCATTTAACCGTAATTTGACGCTAATTAATGGTGGAACTACTAGTTTTTTTGAGCCGTGTCATTCAATTTAACTTACAATTCACAGTTGTTAACTGAATTCACTTTATTTTTCTCTTTATCATGATAGGATAAAGTTTCTCTTAATTCAAACCAACATGCAGACTCTGGGTGGAATCGAGTAACTTTGTTTATCTTTTCACAAATTTTACAAAAAAAAACTTTATTTGTCTTTTTTTTGTAAACAAATTTTCTTTTTCATCTGCATTTTTTGTTTCAACCAAGTTCTGATATTTACTTATTTCTCTGTAAAGATCCTCGACTTTCTTTAAGCTTTTCCTGTCGATTCGATTTACTATAAAGGCAGGCAAGCTGGTCCCAATAGGATCAATGAGTTTATTATCATCAAACTGTCTTACATTCAATAAAAGCTTTTCTTTTCTTAAAGCATATTCTAGCAACGTACCTTCTCGATACTTAAAAGATAATGTGTAAGTTATCTGATCCCATGTTTTGTTGATAAAAGTTTCGCATAATTTTTCTTTCCATTGTGTCTACTCTGCTTTCACATTTAGCTTTATAAGCATTGAGCTATTGGGATTCCAAAAGGTCACGTGACTCTCGCGATATATATAGTCACTTGGGGGAAAATAACACAGACCTTGTAGGTGCAATTATATTTTTATTTTTTTACACGTTTAACGATTGTAATACTATAAAAGCCTTTCAATAACTCATTTTTGAGGAGATGACAATACCTTAACTATGTTTTCCCAACTCAATTAGTCTTTTGCAGCTTAAAACTTTCCTTAAAAAGTGCGAAAACACACATTTAACCTGTACAAAGTTCTCCCGTTCCCGACGATATATAGGAAAACAGGCGGGATTTTGGTAAGGCAGGATTTTGTCATCTCCTCAAAAATATGTTATTGAAAGGCTTTTATCGTATGACAATCGTTGAACGTGTAAAAAAAATAAAAATAGAATTGCACCTATAAGGCCTGTGTTATTTTTCCTCCAAGTGACTATATACACCACGAGAGTCACGTGACCTTTTGGAATCCCAATACCAATTCGAGAATGGCTTATCTAAAAATAATCTAAGAGTCTCTATTTACTTTTCATCTTCTTCTATTTTGAAACGTTCACATTCACTTTCAAATGACTCAATCCACTGGCTGGCATTGTAACTTTTGCTGGTGAATTTCTCTAATAGAAACTTTTGTGTGACACTCTCCAAACTCACAGGTGTTTGTGTACATTCACTTATAGACTGGAGCATTTTTATTAGCTTATCAGCGTCACTTTTAGTAGTTGTTGGAGCTTTTCCATCAGTAATCTCTTCCAAGTAATTTTCAGCGAATTGCAAACGAGTTTTGGAGTTGTTTAAAAGTTGCTGTATTTGCAACAGTTATGTGCAAATTTGCCGGCCGTAGAGTATCAGGAATCTTGAAAATTGTTCCTTCTTCCGCAGTAATTGAGATTATGGCGTATATATTAGGCTTCTTCTCTTTTGTAGCTATAACTGCGAATTCGAATAGTAACTTTTCTACAACTCTTCTTCTGTTTATGACTAAAATGTCGTTTTATAAGGTAGTTAGAAAGTATTGAAACTAAGTTAATAAGCCAACTAAGTTTCTGTAAAAGAGATATTATATTTCTTTAATTCAAACTACACTGATAATTACAATATGATATTATTTACAAACCTGTAAAAGAGAAACGAAATGCAAGCCTATTTTTACAATTCAGTTTCACTTTCACTACATCTTTCTTTAAACTTAACATGTGTATCAGACGAGAGTTCGTTTCATACTACTCTTATCAGTGTTGTAAACGCCGTACTTATATGCTTGATATTGCTCCTATGGAATAGTCACATTATGACGCATACGTAGGCAACACCACAGTTTAAATAGAATACAACATATTATTTTTACATATATTGATCAAACTGTTAAAAAAGTATAATTTAAAAAAAAAAAAATATGTACTAAAGCAATATGTAATGAACAATTAAAATATCTACATCCTAGTTCTCGCCATTAGTCCTACTTTTCATGAAAGGCAATTTAATTAATTTAATAAATTTATTGAATTATTTTGTTTCTTTTTTTAAAGGAGTTTATATACTGGACCAGAAGAAATTTGTTATAAACTACTTAGTTATGAGTCTAAAATCTGTAGTTTAATTAGAAAATTTTGCATTTTTTATTTTAATCTTGATTATGTTCAAAAAACTTAAAGATAAAGTTGTCCTGTAAAATTTTTTCATGAAATACAATTGAATAGAATGAAAAAAAAAAAATTCCTTAACTATATTTTCTAGTTCTAGTTTATCATTATAATTATTTTAAATGAATAATTCATTTTTACTTTGGGATCTTAATAAAGCAACATACAATTGACCATGCAGAAATAAGTTTTTGTTCAAATATAAACCAATTCAGTCAAAACTCTAGCCTTAAGGTTTCTTAATTTATTAAAATGGTCGTTGAAAAATTGAATACGAAAAGAAATTGCATTTCGTACACAACAAAGGGTAATAAATACGTACATCCAGTATTCAAAGTTGGAGTAAAAACTTTTTTTCCGATATTTCCACGAGTTATAATTTTACCTACAATGATGTATCTAAATGTTTTTGTAATTTATAATATTATGCCATTATATGAACCGTCAGTAATTCTTTTATTCCTGATTATCATGACGATCACTTTAATTTTCAAATTTAGCTTATGAGGTGGCAAATCTTCACGAATATTATTTAAATTAAGTAAAAAATTTATGTAAATATCGTCGTCAGACTCATTAACCCATTCATAAGTTTAATTATCTATGCTATACTTAGGGTCAATTTCTCCTGGTAAATGATGTGGAATTTTGTTGTTTGAAAATTAAGTGTATTTATCATGGGAAGTGAGAATAACATAATGTATTGCACAATTTGTAATTAAAAAAAAATTGTCAAGCATACACCATCAGTTTTTTATGTTTTATAAATTTCAAATCATTTTAACTGCCCTTCTCCATTTTCTAACAGTAATTATAAAAGTTCTTAGTTATGACAGCAAGAATTATTACCTTATTATATTGTATGAAAATGTGACAAAAAAAAATGATCTAAAACTTTCAAGAGCAACTATATTTCTTCCATTTTTTTTTAAAACTGTCAGAATATATGAAAATCTTTACCTAAAACTATTAATTTGTTTCCAAAATATATGTCTGCATCACATTAGTCACGGTAAGTTCTATTGACAATTTTTACTGATTTTTTTTTGGATCATTGAATTTGTGATCTTCCTAAATTATGAAATCTACTTCTTTTAATTTTTTTCTCTTCGATTTTGATTCGAAAAATAAACGGTCAGCATTGTTCAAATCTCATAGTAAACAAAAACTTCTATGACTAAGCATTCCATTAAAAAGTAATATTGAGGCAGCACGTGTCCATGCCATCAATAAAACTTATTCAATAAGAAAAATAATTCAATGCTTTAAGGTTTAGTATAAGAGTGTTTTTTCTGTATCCCAAAGACCATAAAAATATAATACTACTTATTTTTTTACATGTCATTTTCGAAACTTTATTTTATTTGGATTTCATTAATTGTAAAAGTATTATGACACTTTCGTATACAATGTAATTTCCATAAGATTATCATTTTTTTCTACATAAATTTTTATGGAACTCGGTTAACTGACATAATAATAAGACTTATTTTCTGATTAAAAAATGTGATTTATGTGTGAGAGAGCACGAATATGTTTATTACTGATAAAATCTTTACTAAAATGGTCTTCATATTTTTTTAAATCTTATCACCTTGTATATTTTTCAAATTTAAAAACCAAATTAAAATTTTTAGAATTTATAGGGTGACATGTCAGTACTAGATTTGTTACACATGCTATCAACTTGTAAATCATAATTAATTGATTTTATAGCTTAAGAATTTGTCTCAAGATTCAATTCATTGGCCTTTTCTTCCTTCTCAGGGGTTGGCGTGCGGAACGCACCAGGGAGTGAGGCTAGTGTATATATATACTAGCAGGGCCTCTCGAACGGAAATTGTAAGTAGGCGAACAGTTGAGGTCCTACGTTGGCAGCGTCAGGTGGTAGTAGGCCCTAAGTAGGCTGCCTCCATTGACGTAACATAACCACCTTTCAATCGATAAATATAGATATGTACATATAAGAATACACATTGTATTATAATTGAACAAAAGTCATGCTTCATTTTAAACGAATCAAATTTAATTTCTTCATGAAAATTTTTCATCACGGCATTGTTGATCACGTGTAGTTACAAAAATATATAACCCTAAGATAAATAGAAATTTTACATAAATGAAGATATAAATGTCACCTTAAAAATATCTCTCATTCACAATCGATATCAAGTTTACAATATGAACATGTGATTCGATAGTTAATTCTGAGAAACTTTAAATAATCGCTAAGGAATTAATACAAATTACATGCTCACACTGCAGTTTACTTTTTTTTTCATACAAAAACATATTGATTCGATTAAATGGCAGATAAACTTGATTTGACAGTGGACATCTAAAGGACAGTGTACAGCTGTTGAATGTTAAATTTCATAATCTTAGTACGGTTTTTACATAGTTCTTATTCAAATTTTTTTAAGCACCAATTATTATTTCTAATTCAGTACTTTGAGAAACTTTGTTTAGTTGACAACAAATTTAATGTCGATTGATTTTGTCAGTCTCATATGTATAAGAATACTCATTAATCATTTGTATAGGACTCAATGAAAGACACTTGTAACTTGTGTACCTGTGTATAATTTCACGCTACAGTTTACACTGCAACTGTAGCTGATATAACTGTAAATACTATTCGAGAAGTAAGATAAAGGTAGGTTATGTAGGCTGCCTAATGAGTACCTCACGCACGCCCCCTGACGCGCCTACTTGTGCCCTCAGTAGGCTGCCTAAGTAGGGCCTCATGAACTAGAGAGGCTACTGACTTTCATTTCTGTTCAGGCTATTGCCTAGCAGCGTGTGTGTATATACATATATATACACACAAGAGTCAAATTTTTTTACTTGACTAAAGCAGTAGACAAGAAAGAAGCAACTGTAATCGCTTGTGAGAGCCTTGTATCAGGTGAGTATTGTAGTGTTATAGTATTATTGTGCTTGCAAGAAATATGCACTATTGTGTAGTAGTATTATTATTATTTCAGTAGTATAAACTCTTATAAACATTAAATTTCTTATATATTTTAACATTTACTGGCTAGGTGTTACTACGGAAACAATCTTGAGTTCAGCATTCATACAGTAATAGATTATTACAGCTACTGCAGTGAGCTTGCTGAGGTGATAGAGCTGTATGTTGACTTTGAACTTGGTTGTGAGGAAAAAACCGTAAAAGTCGATGAAACTTTCCTCACGAAGAGAAAGTATCATTGGAAACGCATCGTGGATCAGATGACCATTATTGTCTTGGGCCCGTGTTGCAAGGAGAGCAAGACAGGGCTCTTTGTCAGGTCAACTACAAGACCAGGAAATATTTTTGGCCCTACGTAGAAAAGTATGTACCTAAAGGCAACTTCTAGTTTTATTTGCACAGACACTGCAAAACAATACGTTGGTGTTGACAAAATTTTCGAGGACGTGACAAATAAAACGATCTATTACAGTATTTGTGAACAAGTTAACAAAATAGTCGCAATGAACACAATAAAAAATTTGGATAGTCAAAATCGCTTAAAATGTTATTCATAACTCGGTTTGTTGGTAATAACTAAAAACTGTGGTTTTTTTCACAATTAATCGCTTAATAAAAAGAGTGATTGCGTGCCGTACAGGGCCAAGACTTATCTACCAGTTGATGGCAATGTTTTTTATCGTCGGAAGTGATGGAGAAAAAATTTAAAGACAATTGGGACTCTCAAACTATGTTGCAGATAAAGACAAAATAAGACTGCTACAACTTACATAAAAAAACATTGCCAAATCAACAATCTAACATGTACATTGCACACTTACCTTACCCTCGAATAAAGCAAGAGATTTTTTTACCTCATATATGTTATCTTAAAAATAAAATCCTAATACAACTTACCCTTATACAAATGGTCTTAATACGACAGGATGATGTTAACATTTTTTATATGGATACCTTTTATGTAAGTTTGCAGGTACATACTGGTAACGTATAAGGTACAACCATTAAGATAAAAACACACAAAAAGAAGGATTTTTATACTGTATGACCATTGTAAGCGAGAAGAATACTCCGTCTAATATGTATAAATAATTGTAGGAAAACTACGATCCTAGCTTCTAAGTGCTGTTTTTTCTGTAATAATAATTGAGTAGGCCACCTACTAAATCAAGTTATAAGTCCACAAGTGACAGTAAGTTACCTAAATTAATGGATATTATTGAAAGTTTTGAGCTTTTTTCCCAACATTTTTTAGCAATTCTCTGCATAACGTAAGAAATTTAGGAAAATCGAGTTCTCTTAACTTTTTTAAGGTTTGTGTAGTCCAAAAAGAAGTTCAATTCTTATTTGCTGGCTGATAAAAACTTCAGTAAGAATGTAGAAAGGCATGATCTTAATAAACACATCAGAAAATACTTGATTATAAGTGGTAAACATGTTCCAAAAAGTAATAAGAAAATTTTAAACACCAACTATATTTTAAGACTTAAGAAGCATTTTATAAAACTAGTAGATTTATTGAGTAGTTGACATGTGTCTCACGATCCATTGTGACAAATTATAAGTAAATAGTTTGTTTATTGAAAAACCTAAGAAACGTACGGTGCTGTTAACTATCCCCATGTATTTTATTATTTGTAAGCTTGACTGTTACAGTCCTAGTTGATCATAGTGTAAGGTAATAGTATGGTAGTATGGTAGAAAAAAGACACTTTCCAAAAATTTTTCAACTTTTTTACCGATACTAATATGCTTATGGATTTCCAGTTGTATATACTTGTTGACCTACTATAAAAACGCATTCCTTTAAAATGCTTTCCTAAAATTTCTCAAGACATTTAGAGTTAATAAGTGGATTGAACTTGTATCCAAAGTTGCTTGAATGCGCAGACTCTGTAAAATTATACAGCATCCCTTAATCTCAAAACGAGAATGTATATCTCGAGACAGCTTTTTCTTGCTGCAGTAAGTCATAACTTTTTTTTTCGGTTGTAATATTTTATATTATAGAATCGTTAGTAACTGATTTCAATGGCAGATCATGAGAATATCTATGACGATGAGGTAAGATCAATAATTAAGTTCGAAAGAACTTTCGTTTTCAAACTTTAATAAACAAAATTAAATAGAAATTTTTCTTAGTTTTAGTTATTTTATGTAATTATCATTTTAGACGTGTAAGAATATAGAAGAATATTTGCCTTGACAGCTTGGTTAAATTTTTCCATGCAACATTTTTCTTTAATTAGCTTCTCTCATAAGATGCACAGTGTTTTTTTTATGTTTTTTGACATTTGAAACTACATATTACGTTATGTTTTGTCACGTCACATCTACTAGGCGTAACTTTCTTTAAAAGATTCGATTGAGACATACGACGGTTACTTAGAACTAAAAAATAAAAAATTTATTTTTAAGAATAAGAGATGTATTAATAGAAATAAACATTTTTTCAAGTATAAAAGAAATGTTTTTTTGTTTGACCTAAATAAAAGTTATGATAGAAACATTAAGCTGAAATGGAAGACATTATTAGTAAAACTATCTCGAAAGGTCTTGTAGGGTTTTATAGATTACTTAGTAAGAGTAACAGACTTCTCATATTTCTTGAAAGTTTATTTTTGTTAAATATGTGATTATCTAGTGAAACAAAAGAAAATTTCTTAAGTAAACGTACATTACATGATTCCTTAAGTATGTTTTTCTTACCATTCAGATTTTTATTTAATAAGAATGTTTTCAATAATCAATCATAACTGGTTTATTAAACTAATCAATAAAAATATTCTAGTAGTAATAAAAAGTTATTCTGGTTTGATTTGAAATTAAAATTTTTGGGAATAAGAGGAAATTTGAAAAGCAATGGAACATTAAATGCTTAGTTAAACATAATTTGCATACTTTATTGACTTTTATTCTATTAAAACATTTTTAACAATGTGTCATAACTACTTAATTGAACTGATGAACAAAAATATTACAGCAGTAATAAAAAGTTATTTTAGTTTGATTCAAAAGAATATTTTTTACTGTCTTGTGAAATAATAACTTTTTAATTCTTGTTATTACACATTTAATGCAGATACAGTTATGTGTAATCTGTTTTTAAAATTGTTGAATAGTTATATCATTTTCATGTGATGTAAATTTCTAAGTAATTCACTGATTTTTTTGAAACTAATTGCATGAACTTTTATAGTCTAATGTATGTGAAACCTACTATGACATTATAAAAAATTAACATATTACTCCGAATTTCACTGTACATAAAACAAATAATTTAGGAAATCATTCATTCATAACGATTTTTGCTTTTATTTTTTATTTTTTGTAAATCTCAAGGGAACAGTTTTAAGCTCTGTTTTCCTTAAAGAATACCATCATCGCTAACACTCTAAATGTATCAGGAACAGAATAGAGACAATTTTAAATATAAAATAGCTACTGAAAGGAGATTAGTTTTTATGTTATTTAAATTGAAATCATGTCACAGAAATTCCACTTAAATTCTTTCATGTATAAGGCTAATAGTTCTTAAAGGTATAAGAGTTACAAAAGTATTTATTAAAACAACTTTTAAGATTAACTGTACTGTGAAAAGAACCAATAATTGTAATTCAATTATAAATCAGATATATACTTGTCAAAAAAAAACAGCTTTAAATAAATGTTATGCAATTGCAGTAATGCATAAAGTGTATCTCAAGGCTATGGTAATTTAAAACAGTGAAAATTTTGTAATGCTTATTATTAAATGTTTGAGGAATATTTTGATAGTACAAAATCCTGTAGTAAGAATCAAAAAATATTATATTATCAGTCATGGTTACATTGTCAATAAATGGTTATTATAATGTTTCGAGAAACAATGTTACTGCTTATCAAAAAAGCATAATCTCTAATTTAATCACTAGTCATATGGTAATCAAACCATAAATTACGGTTACGACCACATCAGGATATTCTTTCCCAAGGATGCATGATGTCCTCTTCCCATTTCTTCCATCCGCGACTATGAGCCACCACCATGTATATCGTACCTGTTCAACATGGCTGCATTATTAAATATACGCAAGTATGACATATTCACACTAACACACAGCTTAAGGTAGCTTGGTTAATTTTTTACTGAAGTTATGAAAATCTCTCAAATTTTTAAATTATGTAAATAAAGTATGCCTAATTAATTTTGAATAAGAAATTTGGTATAAAAAAATTGTTTGGTCCAAATCAAATATCGTCTTCATTTATTTATTTGATAATTTGTGGAAAAACGTCAATTTTCTGCTCTTAGAAAATATTTTGAGCACTCATGTCTTTGTCATCCAATTTCCTGTAAGGCAAACACTTTTGCAAGCACATTATCAATTGTGAATAACATATTAATGATAAAATAGTGCTGAAAGAAGTTTCTCATATTAAAAAACTTTAGATTGACGTAAAAAAAAACTATTTTGTTAATTTAAAAACAACCGTAAGAAAGTATAGGTACTAAGTTGCATAACAAACAGCTGTTTGTAAAATTGTAAAATAAGTATTAGTTTTTTGTGAATTAATTGTTGAAAGTAAGACTTTCAAGTGATAATATACAATTTATGGTCAGCTTAACAACATTTCGCTTTAGTAAAAACGTTGTATTTAATGTTAGAAATAACAACAAATAAGAAAAAATCGATTTTAGTGAATTTTGATGTTTTCCCAGCCAAAATTTTATTTTGCAACTTGAACAATCACGAATATCTTAGTTAATTTTGCATACTTTTTTTATAACAAACTTCATTGGATATGTCATTAAAAAAACACGAACTTAAATTTGCTTTACATAATTATACAGTCACAAACACAGTGTTAAACATTTAATATGCTTAATTAATGAACCTTTACCAAGTATATCTTCATGGTATTACAGAAAAAAAGTTGATGCACTAAAATAAAGGCTTTTTATCTTCTAACAGAGTTGGAATTTTTTTTCATACATTTTCTTTAAGAATTTGTCATTACAATTCAATATAAATCCAAACAGTTTAATTTGCACAAAAGTAAATAAAGAAGTGATCAGGAAGGAATGGCTCTAACTTTGGGCACGTTAAAGTTTTGAATAATAAAAATGACTGCATTTACGACGATTCATTGAAAATACCTTTAACCCTGCACAAATTGCCTGAAGGAATGGACGCAGAAACCAATACTGATGTAACGCAAAAGTAGCACCATTAAAGCAAGACAAGCATTAGGCATTAGAATCACATATCTACTTTATCGGGCTCTGGTGAAAAGATAGCTCTGAAAATTAAGAATGAGAAACTTATCTAAACTTACGGTGCGAATGAATGTACAGCTCCTCGGTAGCTGAAGTGGTAGAGCAACTTTCTAGTAAACAGGAGGTTGTGTGTTCGATACGCACCCGGGGAGGATATTTTTCTCATTCTTATTTATTTCTTAAAAAAATTTTCTTGAAGAATTTATGTGGTGTAATATTGTGAGTTTTAAGTAAGTATATTGAATATTTAAAAAAGGGCATGTATGGAGGATATAAAGTGCTTGTATTAAAAGTGCCATCTATGCATATGCACCTCTTGATACAATGATTTAGATGTATCAACATTCGTTTGTATGCCATTGGTCGTATGAATTTCTAAGTTAAAATTTAGTTAGTATGAAAATTTAAATAAAAATATATTTCTTATTGCGCGTACCTTATACATTTAAATTATTTACCAAGCATATTCAATGTTAAATACTGTGTTTGTAACTGTATAATAATGTAAAACAACTTTTTCAAATTCAAACGCCAGCAGTAACCCGTGTTTTGATACGTACGCACTGCAACCGGTCGGCCACTTAGTCACAAAGAAAGGGTACCCAAAAGAGCGCTGCTGGTTGTTACAATATGACTTTCTTAATTTTTTTCAACTTTTCTTTCAAAGAAATTGAGAAAGTGCTCTGACAGTGTGATGCAGAAATACATAAAGATGATACACAAATTTTTTCGCAATGAAAAATTCAATTATCAGTCCGTTATTGCAAACAACATCAATTCCTTGTATCTTGGCTTCAAAGTAAGCTACAGCATTTAATTTTTTTTAATTCGCATTTTTTGTAAAGACAAATTCAGTGGTGTTAGTCAGAAAAAAAAGATGCAAAATTAACTGAGATCTTTGCAATTGTTTAAGTTGCAGAATACAATTTTGGCTGGCAAAGCGTTAAAACTCACAAAAATCTAGTTTTCAAAAATTTGTATTATTATTTAGATTAAATACAATGTTTTTATCAAAGCAAAATGTCGTTCAACCGACCGTAAAGTTTGTAAAATTCTTTTTGAATTTAATTTTAAAAATCAAGTAACAAAGAACTAACAATTATTTTTCAATTTTACAAATAGCTGTTTATTATGCAACTTAGTACCTATACTTCCCTACGGTTGTGTTTAAACTAACAAGATTTTTTTTTTTTACGTCGATCTAAGGTTCTCCAGCATAAGAAATTTTTTTCCACACTTTTTGCCATTTACATATTATTAAAAATTAATAATGTATTAGCGAAAGTGTCTGCCTTAAAGTAAATTAGATGACAAAGTGATGGGTGCTCAAAAAATTTCTTGAAGAGCAACAGAAGTGGAGATATAAACAAAAAACTAAATAAAAAACTAGCATTTTTTCAGAAACTGTTGAATGAATAAATGAAGTGGACGTTTGCTTAAGTTAAAACTATTATTTCCGTATTGCTGGCAAAATTCGGAAGGAAAATTATTAATTTTTTCTCTACTGGAAAACATAAGATTGAAGAATCGTTCGGACCATAGACTAAAAAGTAAATCTTAAACCTCTACAAATAAAAGTGTTTCTTTTACCTTTTTTATAAGAAATCTTGTAAAAGTGTGAAAGTAATATGTAAGCCACTTATATTTTAAGAAAATTAAGAATAAAATTATATGTAGTCTACTGCGCATGTGCATATTAAATATATTCTAATTACTTTTTTTATCGATACTTTATAAATTTTCAAGTCCATAAAACTTTTAAGCTAGTAAATGTGATTAAGATATTTGATAATGATAATAAAAAAAAAAATATTTTTTATATTTCATAGAACCTTCAAGGGCATCTTGCTTGGTGCGGGACCAAATGCCCAAGCCCTCTTAAGTGCTATTTGCACTTGACGTGCTTAGAAAGTTATCGTGATATTTTGTTTTGTTTAGAATTTTTTAAAAAAATTATGAGGCTCTTATTTTAACACTACACTTAACCTATTAAAAATGCAGAAGAACTAGCTTCGTAGGTTTTAAGAAAAAAAATTTCAAAGTTTTTCTATTATACCCGGGTATTTTGAAGAAGTCGCAGCAAGCTCGCTGCCGAAGATACGTATTCTTATACATCTTGATTAATTTTTTATGAATTTTCGTAAAAATACTATATGTCGAAGCTGACCATATTATAAAGCGCCATCTTAAATGTGAGACGGCCTAGCTTTATTGTTTGTGAGATGTTGTAGTGTGAAGTAACATACTTCGTCAAAAATTTGACGAAAACAATGTCAACATATTTCACGAAACTCGAACTGCGCATGTGTAAGTACAGTGACTGATAAAAATTCATCGTTAAGGGGAGAGAAGAGCGTACAACAAGCTCGGATCTTGAAGCACCTAACTTTCAACGTGTATTGTACTACGGGTAACCCCCTTAAGGTTGTTTTGTCTTATAAAGATTGACTTCTGTTCTCATGAATATTCGATTTTAGGTGAATTTAAATACACAAATACCCTCTGTACCATTCTAAGACTTAAAGATGTTTTGTAGACGAGAAGTGATGAAAATGCATTTTTAGTTTTAACTTAGTCTTATTTGAGAAATCGTCTAAATTAGGATTTTACTTAAGTTCCACCAATAATTATCCAATAGAAAAGCGGCATTAACTGAACGAGATGGTTAGGAACATGCACGCAAAGGATTATAATCAATTAGGTAGCTGTAAATAAGATAATTTACTGATGTTCACTGTAGCTTATGTATAAGTTATGTCATAGTATAACACAGATATACATAGAAGCTCCATAAACGTACAGTTTAATCTCTTTCTTACACTTTCTTCTCATATGACAATAGTACTACTTTTATACATGACCAGGCCTCCAAGGCAAGCAGCATGTCAGTTTATAGACTTGTGAAAAAAATTGATGATGTTAGTCCTCACTTAATGTAAACATTGTTTCTCTTAAAAGTGGCATCCTACAAATAGCATACGTGTTATTGTTTTTGCAACCTCCGATAACCTGGATACTCTCCTCACTCAGTCTTGTAAGGAGAATCATGTGTTTGTTGGAAAGTTAAACGATTGCATGGAGGCTTATATAAGTTTATATGCTTGGATAAAAATGTACACGTTATATTCAGTACCTTAGTATACGTTTGTATCCTTATATTTTGTTTTAATTTCTTAAAACTAATAAATAAAAATACTGCGACGTCACCAAGTTCAAAATTAATAAGTCAGCAGGAATAAATAATCGTGCGCTATTAATTACGCACTGGAAGCTAGATAAAATATGCGCAAAAATTATCGCTAAAGATGTATAATCGACAGCGCACTAAGAGATAGCGCAGATTACGGCGGTGGATTATCTGGGAGTCAGCTATAAAAGGCGCTGACGTACAAGAAAACATATCCTTCTCTAGCAAGCTTGGGACGCGGATATCCGCTGCTTACCCAGACCTAAGACTCTCCCATGCACCATTACGAACCGTGATGCGCATACACCGAGAGAAAGAAGATAAGGAACGAAGGCCGATACTTTGAGCATCAGTGTAAGTATACCATCACTACTATCTGGTATTTACTTGGATCTTTGGTGCTCGATCGCTTATAGTGAGGTAGAAACATATTCCTAAGTAGTCGAGGAACTAGGTATAGCATAAACGTTCCTTAGGCAAAGTACCTGAGTTGATTTCACGAGCAGTGCTCGAGACACCCAAAGAGCCCCGAGAACGACCTAAAGCTACATGACCTTCTTTGTAATAGGCATAGCATTTATGACTAACTCTTCTTGGCTGCAATATACTTAATAATAGTTTACACTGGCTTAACCATGTGTCTGTAGATGAAAATTTATGTGCAGAAAAATTGAAAATTATTGTATTCGCAGTTTGGTGAATATTAAAGTTAAGAATATATAACTTTATTTCCATGCCCAACTGCAAAATTCCAATTGTCAACAAGTAGCTCAAATCTTTTAAAATAAGCTAAATAAAATTATTCGATCATTTTGTATTGCGCTAATTATCTTAATTTATGTAAATAATAAATATAGTCATCAAAAACACAATTTTCTAATTAAAAATTGAATGAATTCAAAGAATAAAAAAATCAATTGTACTTATTTGTTTAAGCCCATTGCTCTACAGATAATTGCAAGTCCTATTATTGTTTAAAGTTTATCGTACAATTTAATCATAAGTAGATTTTGTGATTTAAAATGTCGAAAAGTTAAATGGCAAGACTGTATTTTGCAATAAACGCTTAGGGCGTTTCAACGCGCCCGCATATGTGAGTGTATACCTATACCTGTTAACTACACATAAGAAAAATTTGGCTTCCAGCTAACCTAATGAAAAGACCATTTCTCGGAGACTAAGTCTTAAAAAGTCTTGTTTTGAGTATTTTGAAATACACATGTCTCGTTTTCGTTGTTCTAACGACTTTTTTACCTATATTTTTCGGTAGAGCTATGGAAAAGGACAAAAGAGACTGTATTAAACCAAAATACATCAAGCATACCAGCAAAAAATATTATTTTTTGGTATTTAAAAATTCGAGTATACAAGTGTGAAGTTAATATTAGTGCGGTCACCGAGGCTTCCTCTGTTTTCTCAAACTTACCTCGTCGCGCTCCCGTGCGACTTAATTTTTTAGCATGCTTATAACTACGTTGTATAACTATTGTTGTTTTTTGCTCGGTCTTTTTTTATTACAATGGTTATTATAATTATTATAATAGTAGTAATTATTATTGTTATTAATATTATAACTATTATAATTACGATTAATGACTACAAATACAATCCACTTGTATTTGCTCAATGAACATTGAAAACATACGGCTACAATGCTACCTGTGAATTAAGTGCAATCTTATAAGTAGGTAGGATGGACTGATTTTAGCTTAAATGTGAAGGAGAAAACTACGTGGAGCACATACCACGTACATTGTAGCTTATTCTTTTTTTTTTTCTTTTTCCCCAAAAAAATATAAAATGTGTGACAATAATACTCTTTTTCTTTGTCTCTGCAAGAGGTTCTTGCCTTAGTCAATGTTGACGAATCAATAGCACATACTTTGTTTTATAAGTGAGTCCAGATATTCTTTTTTTTTTTTTTTTTTTTTTTTTTGAGAAAATCACAATTTGCTTCGTACGTGATCAAGATAATGAAGGTCTTTATTCAACGAGCTGTACATTAAGTAGAACCTCAGGGCCAGTAATCAAAGTGTTACGTGTTAAGGAATTAAGTCATCAGTGTTGCATACTAAAAAATTGAAGATATTTAGGTAAATCATGACAAGTTTTTTACTAGTCAAGTTTAAAAGGCTTACTCAAGACAAAATATTGAGAAAATATTTTAAAATCAGCCTCAAAGTTCAAACTTAAATGAATATTCAAAATGGAAATCGAAAATTACAAAACACCATGTTTACTGCAAGTCATTGAATTTATCGACATTTTCCATCCATTACGAGATTGCCAAGGCAACTCAATTTTTTTTCAGTTAAAACTACGTTTTGTAGAAAAATTATTATATGTAGCAATTGAAAATGAGTGCCACCTTGACTAGGATTTGAACCTAAAACTCTTTTCTTGCCAATAAAGTGCGTTACCAATCTTGCCATCAAGGTCTCAGTGATTCATCTTCTCGACTGCTGTATTTTTTTACATTTTTGGCGATTTTTCAGTCCATGCCTGCTTGTATGATATAAAAGAATATAATACATTACTCTAATTTCCTCAATAACTAAGTATTCATGCAAGTGATTAAATTTATCGACATTTCCCATCCATTACGAGATTGCCAAGGCAACTAAGTTTTTTTATTCATCGATAAAATTAGTTTAATTTCTCATATTCTTATCAACCATATGAGCAGGCATGGACTTAAAAATCGCCGAAACTATAAAATGAAATAATTAAGAAGAAGAGTTGCCGAGATCACGATGGCGAAATTGGTAATGTACTTTCTCAGCAAGAAAAAAGTATAAGGTTCAAATCTTGATTGAGGTGACACTTTTTCTTAATTGCTACGTAAAACATTTTTTCTACAAATCGTGGAATCAACAGAAAAAATCAAGTTGCCTTGGCAATCTCGTAATGTATAGGAAATGTCGATTGATTTAATTACTCGCATTAATACTTACTGATCAATAAAATAAGATTAATTTCTTATATTCTTGGATACCATATGAGCAGGCATGTACTCAAAAATCGCCGAAAATATAAAATGCAGAAATTGAGAAAAGAAGCTGCAGAGAATTTGATATTAAAATGAGTTACGCACCTTTCTGCCAAGAGAAAAGTTCCAGGTTTAAATCCTGGTCGAAGTGGCTTCTTTTTCAACTACTACGTAGAAAAATTTTTTTATAAATCGTAGTTTTAACTAAAAAAATCAAGTTGCATTGACAATCTTGTAATTGATAGGGAATGTTCATCAATTTAAATACTTGCATTAATACGTGCCCATCGATAAAATTAGACTAATTTCTTAGTTTTTTAAGACCATATGAGCAGGCATGTACTTAAAAATCGTCAAAAATATAAAATGTAGCAATTGAGAATAAGAGTCACCGAGACCTTGATGACGAAGTTGGTAACGGACTTTACCGGCAAAAAAAGTGTTCCAGGTTTAAATGCTGGTCAAGGTGGCACTTTTTTCTTATTGCTACGTTTAAAAATTTTTTGACAAATCGTAATTTCAACTGAAAGAATCGAGTTGACTGGGCAATGTCGTAATAAATTGGAAATGTCAAGAAATTCAATTACTCGTATTATTACTTGCACATTCATAAAATTATTTTTAGTTCTAATAATTTTATAAACCATATGAGCAGGTGTTGACAAAAAACCGCTGAAAATATGAAATACAGCGATTGAGAAGAGGAGTCACTGAGACCGCAATGGCGAAATTGGTAAGGCACTTTTCAGACTAGAAAAGAGTTCCAGGTTCATATTTATGCTACGTTGATTGAACTGGAAGTATAATAAAATACAACAAATGTTCATAACTTCTTCTTATCAGAGCTAGTGGCATTTTCCCATTCCATGTGGTAGGATAAATTTTTCATGATTTTTATGTTATCAAGAAAGAGCACATTTAGATTTGCAGAATCCATCATAATGTGTACAAATGGTAACTGACCTTGAAAGTTAAAATTATAGATAATTACAATCTGTTTTACAAGCTATTTGAAAATTAAATCTTTTAAACTACTTTTGTTACAACTTCCCTGTTACAAAAAACTTATAGTTACGTCTTTAAGATTTTTACGCACTATATTTACTATTTCTGTGTACTCAATATTACTTAAATCTCAGGTTAGTCTATGGTAGTAAAGTTTGGGATGTAAATTTTTATATAAATACTTTTTGAGTAATTCACTTCAGGCAAAAGGTGGTTTAAAAATGAATGTTTGCGCTTTACTGTAATAAGTATTTAGCGAAAGAAAAAATAATTTGTATAGCACATAATTTTTGCTGGATTTTTGAAAGCTTTGTATACCCACCACGTTCTCCATTTTTTTTTTTTTTTTTTTTTCACTTTAGCTAAGAAGTTATCTTCAACTGTCTTTCAGTTTTCTGTAACCTTCACGTTCGGGAGTGATTCCTTTATTGACAAGATACTTTTCCGTAAAATTTTTCAACGAAGATTTCTGTTTTCTACCACTGTCATAGATAAAAGTTTATTTATCGATATTTAACGTTAGTGATAAACTTAGTAATGTACGGTTTACGCAACGTTTCGATGAGTAGGATTTCATTAAAGAAAATTCATTTTTTACAGGATTTTATAACACTTATTATCTTTCAATTTTTTTTAGATTCATTTTTCTTTTTTTTCTCGGCATATCTGTTCTCAATTTTTTCCAGTCTTCTTGTCGTGTTTTATTATTTTTTTTCTCAGCTCCAACTGCTCTGACGTTTCTCTGTGACAATTAAAAGACAAAAATTGTTAGCAAAGCTATGCATCAGCCTATTTAGCTTAATTGCCTCACTTTACATAAGTTTTTTAACGTCCCCACTCATCGGATTGTACTCCATGTTTCTTTCGTAACTGTCAAGATATAACTAAGTTGTTACTCACTGTGTAACAAAATTTTATTTGTGTGGGAACTAACTTTTAGCATAAATGTTGACAGTTTTGAGAGTTAAATTTTTCTTGATATCACTTATGATTATATTTTACTTTATCAACTTTCAAGTAGAGCATTAGCTCAATAGGTAGTTGCAGATCTCATACCAAAACTTAACCTCGTACCAAATTTTCTTTTCAGCTTGATTAGGACCATCACTAGAGCAGTTGCTGCTTTTTCACAAATACTCAAATCTAACGCTTTAACTTTTTGACAATCCTTATCAGCTAAAATTTTTTTTGCTTCGTATCTAGCCTTTAAATTTGTTTATTCTTTAAAACATTATTTCGTGCTCTTTGCATGTAAAGTCCAGAGGATTAACTCCTGGATCGCGTCTAGCAAGACGTCTAGCAAGCTTAGTACCTGAACCGCAATACTGATAGCCTGACAAATGAAGCTATACGGAAAAAGCATGTATAGTTTTATTTACAAGAGCTTGTCGTTTTTTCAGACGCATGATTAGTTTTCAGAGGTGAGATCATGACTAAGTGTTTAGAAAAATAAATGATGTATTATTGGAGCCTAAGGTGCGATATTATTACCTTTTAGCAAACATTAAACAGTAGTTTTACCAGATGATGCTAAACTTGATTCTATAACGATTTTTAATAAAATAGCTTATGAAAAACAAGATAATATCTTTTTCTGCATGGGTAGACACAAAAATGTAGACTGATTTTAACTTTGTCAGTCATACGTTCAAGTATCAAAACATCTTGTAAGGGACAACGTGACTTTTTTAGTTTCACCCCGTTAAGATAAAGTAATTTAAGGCATCTGTATGATGATCATGCAAACTGAAACATGTCATACATTTCATTTGAAACTTTATGCTCTCATTACTGAAATATTATTAAGTATAGATTTTTTTTATAAACAAAGATAAGCAAATAAACAATGGTTGATACAGAAGAAGGTTTTAATGATTTTGCTGTACATTTAAAGTACATCCATGGCAATATCAACCGTCTGCATGAGACATTAGGGCATTATCATATATTAATAACAAAAAAATGTTTGACATTAATTAGTAAAGGCAAGAAAAACTGTCAAAAGAAAGTATGGACGGTTAAAGTTTGGAAAAAATGAGGCAGAAAAAGTGTTTCGAGAAATTTTTTAACGGATTACAGATCCCCTTATGGAAATTACTACTAAAACGAAAAAATGAGAATGTAAAAGTTATAATTCTATGATTTAGAAATATTTTTATTGTACAAATAATAAAAATAGTAAAGTCAATAAAGTGAATCAACAAAAAGTATAGTAATATTAAGTGAAAGTGATATTATTTTTAAGTCAGCTGTTAGAAAGTGACGATGATAACAATGATTTTCATGACACTATTTGCAATTGAACTGCTAATGCTGTTTAAGTCGAAAAAATATTAATTAACGACTACTTGATCAGAATCAACGGGATTTATAAGATTTGAAACATGGTACAAGATTAGTGATTCACGAATAGAGTTTGAATACAATCGTATAGAAATACACTATTTAAATTATACAATGCTAATTGGAAATAATACTACCTACTATTGAAAACTTTAAATGTTCACAGAAAAGGCTTTCAAAAAAATGAAGCTGCATGAATTTATAATAGCAATTAATCTAATAAGATTATTGATCCAATGTCGTTGTTAGTAAAAAGGGTGAATTGCTGCTATCTCGTTATAAGTTTGAATATTGCAGCAAGTAAGTTAAACACACTGGGACACTTCCAATTATTTAGTAGATTGTTTACAATTACTTACAGTTGAAAAGTCAGCAGAAAATACAAGTCATGAAAATGGAATTACATAAATCAGTGACAAATTATATATATATATATATATATATATATATATATATATATATATATATATATATATATAAAGCGCGCGGTGGCTCAGTCGGCTAGGTTGTGGATTGGCACACGGGAGACCGTAGTTCGATTCCCGGCCAGTGCGACTTTTTCGGGCAAGTACTGCTGTGATTTTTCACATATGCTTTTTCACCACGCAATGCTCCTCGAGGAGGGTTTAGGCAACCTCCTTGCAGCAAAATTGCCTAATTTCCCCCTACCCCTCTCCCAGTAATGGAAGGCCTCCCATCCCTTTCCTTGTCCCTTTCCCAAGTGCTAAGTGCCCTCAGTAGTGCCCTTATTAAAGGAGCCGGACGTAAAGCACTATAGTATATATATATATATATATATATATATATATATATATATATATATATATATATATATATATCATAGTTTGTCATTATTGCTTTAGTATTAAGCTGAGTGTCGACGTATTCGGCCGAAAACGAGATAGAATCGAAGGTGGTAGCCAAGGTCCTTCTGGTATTGGATACAAACTTACCGCAGATAGACAGTATGACTTAGATAATAAAAAACTATGCAATATCACAACACCGAAATAGCCTTAAGATGCAATAAATTATGCTTACTTAAGTGTAATAATTAAAAGCATAGAGTAAGAAACAGATAGCTTTTATATTTTTTCGTACGTCTTATTAAAAAATCCCATTCATTCAAGCTGATCTAGCAAACGAAAGTCTACACATTTAATATATAAAGTAATTCGTTAGGAAACTCCATAAGGCAGCAGAGCGTACTTATACTCACAAAAAATCCGATTCCGATGTACGTGGTGTAGAAGAGACTTATGAAGCAGACTTTGTTGAGATGCAGCCTTACACTTGTGAAAACAAAGAGTAACGGTGTATGCTTACTGTAATAGACGTATTTTCTAACGCTGTACCGCCGACTTTTTTGTAACCAACATTGACTTCACATGATAAGCTGGCCAGGTATTGGCTTTCCTTTGAAAAGCCCGTGGAGTTCCAGAAATCATCAAAAAAATCGACTCTTAAATTTTAAAAATCAGATCAGTCGTTTTACAGCACCCTAGGTACTTATTCTATTGAAAAAGCCCGAGAAACATATCTCGATAATTTTCAGCAGGATTCGAACCCATGAACTCCTCGAGTATCTCCAGCTAGGAGGGTAGAATTCTAACCATCGAAGCTCTTGACATTTTAGTATAGTTGAGCAAAAATATAACAAAGAAAATAATATTTTCAATCACAGTCATGCTAAACAATTACATACAATAATAAATCCATCCAACTCGAAGGTGAGAGAAGACCTAGAGCCACAAACGCCTTCGTCGGTAGTAAAAGAGGAGAAGTTCCTACAAGATATTTTCACTTGTAACGTCATTCCAAGATGGCGTGATCGTTGGTTTTTTTAAAATTTGCACTAAATGGGCAAAACCATCTGTAAAGTTCAGGATGACATCCCAACTAATGATAATGCATTTAAAAATTTTAGTTTTTAATAAGCTATCGAATGAACTCTAAATTTCTTACATCTTCACTTGGTATGCAATCTGAAAAAAAGGATGAATTAATCGTCAGCATAAAGTTGAGTAAAAAAACACTTTATTTCTTGTGCTTACCATAATCCAGTTATAATGAATTAGAAATTAAGTCAATAGCGATTTCCAATGTATGAGAGAAAATTTTTGTTTGTTTGCCAAAAGTAGTTTTAATAAAAATCAGTGCAGAATAAAAGTACTGCACTCAAACGGATTGTTCCCGTCTACTTTACATATTTATCTGGTTGTGAGATTCCTGGCCTCCATCATCATAACTAAGTCCTATAACCTCTGACGTGCTATCAAAATTTTTATTGTTTAATCTGTATTGTATACAAAAATGAGTATTAATGAACAAAATCTTGTAAAATATAGATATCAGGAAAAAATCACACCAATTAGTTACTATTATCCCTATAGTCTAATGCCATCTCTGTTACCTGGCAATGGAAATAAATTACCTGTTGTGACAATTATTGTTGTAGTCAGTTATTTTGTTTTGTCAAATTGTTTTAATACTCGTAATAAATTAAAATCGTACGAATGTCTTGACGCATTTAAATTTTGTTAAGCTGGTTTCATTTTTAATGTGCACTATTCTAAACAAGGAGACATCCTCATTGTTATTGCAGAGGTAAGTCATTGAATGTTTTCTTACAGAATATCAAAGTATTACAAAAGTAAACAATTAATTCATCAGTCTTCCTATTTATAGGTAAAGCATTCACAAAGAATGAATGAGACGCCTTTGAAGTCATAGATTATACTAACCATTAATGGTTCAATCGCCGGTGCTTATTGTACTTGCATGGCTGGTCTAGGAGAGGTCTGTTGTCATGCTACAGCAATTTGTTTTTGGTTGTGCATGAACAATACTGGAAAAAAAACATCTTGCACTTATGTACTTTTAGTGTAGACCAAACCTACAGGATCCAATACTATTTATCCAAAAAAGTTAAGGATATCGATTGAGGAAAAAAACAAACGTCATACAATGGTTAGTACATTATTATTTAAATCTATTCCATGAAAGTATTCTGCATATTGTATGGTGTTTTGTGAAACATTATGGTCAATGACATTATTTAGAGGCTGAATTAAAATCACTTCCACACCCCTAAAATGAAGAACTTTGCGACGAAGTCGCAGCGTCGAGCGCGCACACAGCGGCCTGGCTGTGGTAAATCCCTAAGTTACATATGCGCGTGCCTGTGTGTGTGCTCGACGTGATCGGATATTGCCTCTCAGGCCATGGGTCGTGCGCGCGCGCTTGGTGAGCGGCGCTGACGTGACTTAGGCATGATAGGTGTGGCTTATTGGTTAGTGGCGGGTAAATGGTTCGTGACGGCGCCTCCACTTTTGAAGGGGTGGAACGGCCTGAAACATACGGACCGGACCGGTGGAGGCGCCGGCACGACTCACCGGTCAAAATATTATGCGGGTAAGGAATAAGGGATGTTTCATTTAATAAAAGAGGGCGCTGTTGATTAATTAGCCAATCCGAAATCGTTGATCGACGGTAGGCGATCGATCAAAGGGCTGGTAGGGATTCTTTCCGAGGTTTTGAGCTAGAGAAAGGAAGCGGGGCGAGTTAGTATTCGATTGGTTTTGCTTCGTCGCGCTGGTACGGAAGTTTCCTTGACTAACGTGAGATCATCGCAAATTTCGAGTTTGGGTTATTGGATAGCTCTCCCGAGTGTCTTGTTGACCGGGAAATCTGTCTTTGGGTTTTGGCTGGCTGGTGCGTTCGGTGGCTTGAGGGTGGTGAAGGACCGGGGCGGACGCCGACATCAGGTACAGGAGACCGCAAAGAAGCTAGGGGTCAAAGGCATCATCTGTGAGTATTGTCTGTTTACGTTAGTGGCTGCGCGATCTGGTGATTTGAGTCGCGAGGTGCACTCCGTGCCCTCCTCGATCAAAACAGGTAGTGGTTGGGGTTCGCGGATAGTGGCTTTTAGGGGGCAAACTAGTGGCTCCTAAAGAAATCGAAAGAGAGGAAAGAGGAATCTACAGCTGTGCGGGGTACTTTGGGTTACGACACCGGGGTACGGGGGTCATACCAAAGAGGCCGGAGCTGCACAGTTGTCCTGTAGCGTTGTGCTCGGAGTAGAGGTGTGAGTGCGCCAAGCTAACCGGGTACAGCGTTACAACTTGACATGTCTCTAAGTAAGTTAGCTAAGGTTAGTTCCAAGGCAGTAGTTTTCTCAGTGATTGAACCCTATGCTAATAAACGAGTGACAAAAGTTTCTTAGCTCACTCCAACACTTAAGCCTTTTGTATAGTTCAAAAAAGTATCAGTCTTACTGTCTCGATCAGCTACGACGTGAAAAAATACAATGTATATAAACTGACAAGCAATGTGCAGTGAAAAGAGCAATAATTAATAATAAAAATTCATCCTGGTTCTAGTTCAGGGCTGGTCAGATTACAGCTTCGCAGTTTAAGTCAGCTTGTTGTACGCCCATTAAGAAATTATCTCTATACCTTATTAAATGTGTCAGTTATCTATAGAAACTCTGCTTTACATTCGAAGCAACAGACTATAGATTGAACCATGAAAGTACTGCTTGTCAAGATTAAATAAATAGTGTCAGCACCAAACACGTTAACCCTGCCATCTCTGTGAGTAGATTAGTTATTTTGAAAAAGGAACCTATGCTTGCAGCAACACCAGATGGTCTTATTTCTTGTGAACATTGAGAAAACGTCTCTCTAGTCGTAAAGTGTCCCTATTCGATGCATCTTAATATTATGAATATTAAATCATTTATAAAATTCAATGAATCTTATCTCTACATAAAAAATGATAGAAGCTACTCTTTACAAGAAAATCATTCATACTATTTTCAGATACAGTTGCAAATGTATGTAACCGGTACTAATTATTGTGATTTCATTGTTTCGTCAAAAAAAGACATGGTAATTGAAAGAATATTCAGAAAAATGGTTTCTTAAATTTTAATGTAACGAAAGCAGAACTATTTCATCAACAAGTAACTGTTCCAGAGGTTCTTTTAAGATGGTATTCTGAATTCAAGTACCTACAGTCACTGTCATTTTGTAGAGAAAGGAAAAGGTAAATTTAAAAAAGATGCCATTATTTTACGGATCCAAATTTCATTTTTATTTTTATTTAATTAAATATGAGACTTACTATTATCACTACATATAAAGAAGACTAGGTCCAGGCACCATTGTATAAGCACACACAAACAAACAAAGTACTACCGTACTGGATGTGTACGTGAGTGTTAACATACGTGTATAAGGCTAAAAAATATCAAAAAAAGAATTTGCTGTACGTAAAAGATGATTATTTTCTTTCATTCAGACAAATAGAAGTTATTCTGAAGACATTATGGATAGACAAAGATGAAATAAGGCACAGCACACAGTAATTATTATGTCATACACACTGACACCATTGCTACTTGGACATAACATGCGCATTGGAATCGTATTTTCCGCCTTCTAACCCCAAAATAGCACCTTCGCCGCCTGATTTTGAGTTCTTAGGCGGAAAAATACTATACGAAACTCGTTCGAAAAGGCTTCTTTATGAACTTCGTTACGACCCTCGCCTTAGGCTCATGCCGTAAACCTCTCGGTTCGTAAATAGAAGCCTTTGCAAACTCGTACGCAATATACTATTGTAATGTTAGAGTTGTGGAGAGCTACGTTAATACAAGATAAGTATTACAATAAGTAGTAGGATGTTGTAATTTTTACTTATTTTTTAAACTTATTTTTTAAGCTGCCAATAACGTGCTCTACGTAAATACGTAGATTTACTGTCCTACGTGAATTTTCCAAATCAATAGGATTAATTTAACTTCTTCTTGAAAATTTGACCAGAAGCACATTATACTAATACATGTTGATATTTACAAAGTCTTACCAGAACCTTTGGACCTGATCCTTCCAGCGCTGGAACGCAGATTTTTTGGGAATTCTGTGAGCACTTCGAAGCAGTCAGCAATGTCAGTTATTGAAGTCCCGAAACTCTCTTGGAACCACTCTGGTATGGTCGTATGTATCGTCTCTGTTGGGCCAAAGAATCAGACACTTGAATGTGCAATACATAACATGCAATTCAATGGTTAGTAATGACACTCCAAATTTTAAAAAACTATAAAAAATAAGGACATTTCTACTTTGACTTGATAAACTTAAATGAGCAGCACCTGTAAGACAAATATTTCATTGGGAAGTTTAGTCTCAGCCGCATAAGGGTAAGGAGAAGCTGCAGGGGCTCTATCCATTTAAGCGAGATATCGCAAAATCGTGCTCATGTATCGAAAATTCATAGAATGCGCATAAGCATAACCGTTTTTTGGGGGAAATTTTGGGTGATTCATTTGCAAGGTCTAATGCAGCTATTCGCTGCTAGAGATTTGTATTTTAGGCTAAGATTAGACTCAATTTATTGAACAGTACTTTCCGCTTCTTTATTGGAATCTTAGTTTGAGTGACTATCCCACTCTTAATGGTAGTTTGTTGCAATTCAGTCAGTGGTGAGTCTGATTTAGCAAATTGTAGTGATGCATCTGAAGGCATGCTTTGATGTTGATTCAAATTTTGTACTTCATCACAAACTTCTCCTTTTCTACTGTCAAAAAAGTCATTTTAATATTATCAGATAGTATGTTTAAAAAGCACTGTTGTGTTGGTCTTTAACATTCTTAATAATTTTTTTTTTATACATCGTCCATAACGCTCCAATAATTTTCGTTTCAGAGCAAATCCAATGTTGTAACCCAAAGATTGGAAAAGAATCCCATCTGGATGTTCAGAACACTGTAAATCAGCTGGACGGCCTGTACAAATGTAATGGTATCATCAAATACAAGATGCATGATATTAAAAAAATTATAAATAATTACATTGTAGTACCTGAAATAAATTGTTTATCACAAACATGAGAATTCTGCAACTGATTTTTAGTATACATACCTTGACTATTGAGATATAGTTTTATTTTGTTTCCTTTCACTAATTCCTTTCAATACTTCTGTATTTTTAGTGTCCGGAGAAGTTACAGATGAAATACGAATAAGAGATTTCCCAGATTTATCGTGACAACCCTTTATACAACAACGTTTATTCATTTTGTTGTAACACACTTCTTCAATTTTTATAGCTTATCAGAGGTAATGAAAATTTGTTATGATCACGGAGGGGAGGAATCTTGCAACCGTATGTACAGCTTACCGGGACAGTACAGCGAGTTACATGGTTCATTTAAAAATATCTTTTCATTACACTTGACAATAGCTGGGTTGTGCTGAAGACAACTGCTATGCCCTGTAAATAGTACCCAGTAAGATAAATGACCGAGTCATCTAAGGGAAGCTTTGCAAATAGCCAACGTAATAGACTCGCACCCCGTCTTGTTAGGGCCAAATAACTGAAAGCTAAAAAAGTCTTTCATATGGAAAAAGCTAAATAATGTCCTAAAAATTAAAATACCAATATTAATACCAATACTTACATATTTCCTAGGAGGAGTGTATTTGGTTGGTTTATAGATAGCATTTGCTATCATCCACACTAAGTGTGACTTTGACTTTTTTTTCAGTAACTATTTTATAAAGTGGTGACCTGATACTTCTCTGTTATGAGGAGATGTTTTTCTTTTCTTACGAACATCTTACATAGTCATCCAAACATATAGTAGCGTTGACTACAGAATTATTGACTCCTTTCAGTTTTTTCACTGGTCTCTGATCTTGTATCCTAATATGATACAAATCCTAACAAAGAGTGACTCCAACAATAGCTCGAAAACAGCCCGTTTTTGCAACCTCGAGAATCGTCCCATATTGCTTATCAAATCATTGTTTATCGTTGGAATATTCACCTGGTAAATTTTTAAGAGGGGATCAGCTTTGGTTTCTTAGATAAAGGAGGTAGAAGATATTGAAATTTTACTAATGACCGTATGAATCAGGTTTATAGTGAGTCTTGCAAAATAAAAAGTTTTTTTGCGTAGCTTACCAAACCACTATATTATTATGTTTTTTGGGTTACTAATTCCGAATCCGAGGTCAGATGACCTTTTTAACGGATGTTTCAAGGTTATTTAAAGGTCAAATCTGAATAAATCGTAAAAAAATTCTGAAATCACCTCCAGATCAGTTTTTATAGTCGCTGATCATGCATCTGAAGTCAGGTGTGCAAAATTTAACATGCCTAATCAATAATTTCATCTGGAAATAATCAGAACAAAATATTGTTTTAACGTCATAAACTACAAAGCTTTATTTTTCTATAGTTATAGAGACATTCAATATATCTAGGTTAGGAACCCTTATGACATTATGTTGACCGTATCCCAAGTACCATATAATAGTAGCAATGTGGCTGCAGCATCCAACTGTCCGTGAACCACTCTCACATCACTACTAAAAATATATCTTCCGCCTCATGTTCGACGTAGTATGACATGGCATTTTTTAATTGATAAGGGCCTAGGCAAACTTCATACAAATCGTCCAATGAAAGCTGAGAAAACTGCATTAGCAAATTATTTTATTCATCATCCAGAGAAGTAAAAGCAGTGTCATCGAATGGAACTCTTTGTTGAAAAAGATTAAGATCAGTGACAACTACTTTCAATTTATTCGGTACTTTCAATCTTGATTTAATAGTTTCCCCAACATTTTCATATTCATCATCAGATAGAATTGGTGTCTGGAATAAATTAAGTAACGCGCAAACAATTAACAGCTAATCAAAGTCATAGGACAGTGTGGCATTATGAGCTGATACAGCAAGCAACTTAAATTTTTTTTAAGTCGCCCAAATACTTGCTCAATTATCCATCGCACCTTGGTAACAAACCTGGCTAGATTAGCTTCATACGTATCGCGTTCTCCAGTTCCAGGAATATATGCTCTAAGGTTTTTTTTTATCTTTTAAAAAGTCCATTACATCTCTAAATCCATTATCGACTAAGACAACATCATTTTTATAAAGCATGGATAATAGCTCATCATATCTTTGAAAGCAATCATTCAAAATGTGTGCATCGTTATGGTTTGCATTAAAAGGACCCAAGACAAATAGTATAAATCCGTTTGGCGTGCATTCCACCATGGGTTTAACAAGTGGCCATTTTTTTTATCTCACTCCACAACTGCTTTTGACCAGCGAAGGTTTTTGATTTATGAGCTATCTGATAAGTGGCATCAAAAATAATACAGCCCTTATCTTTAGTTATATCGAACAATTCTTTTGCTAATGGAGTATTATTAACTATTATGGTCTCACGATTGGAAATGTTGAGAAAGTAAGGAACCGAATTTAAAATTAAATCATTTCTTGCTTTTTCTCAATGGTTAGAAATTGATGAAATACTTTGGTATCTAAAGAGATGAGCCAATTGTTCATGTGAAAGTGCAGTACGAATTTTGCACAAAAGAATAGTACATGTTTTGATTCACAGTTCTTAGTGAATTGACATATTTTATTGAATTTATTTTTTTCAAATCCGAAAAAAGACTTAAAAGGCCCATCTGCTATAGTCTCAAGTGTATTCATATCGAATGTACTACCCACATTTTTATTTTGGTTCTGATAGTATTCGAACATGATATCGCTTACAAACTTTTGCTCCGTCGGTAATACTTCTTCAAATATTTGTCTCACTAAAAGCCAATAATGGACATCATTGGGTCATAATTTTAGTGGGTTCTTGCACCCAAATGTACATCGATTATGTGAGCTTAAGCCTTTTCTATAAATGGACAGATCTTGCAACGTATAGTAAGTTTGAATGCTAGGATTTCTTTGAACACAGTTGAAGCACAGTCTGCATATTTTGCTGTCCACAAAAATTGTTTCTATAGCTTCAAGTTTTCGTTTTCTAGTATTATAAATAGTTCTCAAATTATTGATAGCCGATAAATTCAGATTGTTGACACAAAAAAATTTTTCATCCTTTGATTTCTTTTTATACTCACAGCCAAGACATGTCAAAGAGTAATGCATTTTTTTAAATGAATCGTAGGCTGCAAATAATGTAAAAACATATTAGAAAGATAAATTGAAAGGATGATTAGTTAATTACAACAAAAAGACAAAAGTCTTTGACTATAGTACCTGTATATTTAGTTAATACTTATTTGTAGTATAATTGTTACATGTTAACAGGTTAGCTTTAATTACTTTAATAATGTATCTCAGGAGCTTATAAGATCAACTCTCATTTAAAAAAAGATTAAAGATTTTAATAAATACACATTTCTGTCAAAATTTATTCTCAAAGTCAGATATAAAGAAGCTGAGACTCAAATCATCTAAAACACTAGTTATTGACCTTAACTCAAAAGGATTCTGAATAATAACATTAAGGTCTGTATACAGAAAATTGAAGAGGTGACTAAATGAATGTCAGTGATAAAATTAAGTTCTGTACACAAAAAATCAACGAGATACATTTCTCGAACAATATAATATTCTTTAAAAATCAAGTTCATCTTGAGCTGTGATGATTGCAATCGTTTGCTTTCAATGAATCTGTAATTAATTGTAAATTAGTATTATGTACTATACGCAATTGCGAAAGTTGCAGCCATGAGAATCAGTGTTGGAATCTAGTGTATTCTAGATTTGGGAATTTCATTCAGATTCGACCTTCAAATGACCTTAAACCATCCGTTAAGAAGGTCATCTGACCTTGGATTCGGAATCAGCAACCCAAAAAACATAATAATATAGTGGTTTGGTAAGCTACGTGAAAACACTTATTATTTTGTGAGACTCACTATAAACCTGATTTATACGGTCATTAGTAATATTTCAATATTTTCTACCTCCTATATCTAAGAAATCAAAGCTGATCCCCTCCTAAAAACTTACTAGGTGCATGTTCAAACGATAAACAATGATTTGATAAACAATTTGGGACGATTCTCGAGGTTACAAAAACGAGCTATTTTTGGAGTCACTCTTTCGAAATAATTTTTCCATTGCTTCTGTCTTTCATTAGACCTACAATTTTGTTATTTTTTCGATACGTTTAAAAGTCATTGTCTTTTGCATAGTTCCATGAATAAAGTTCTTGAATATTTTTTTGCATCAATTTATAAATATTTACATTTGACATTTCATACATCAGGCTATTTGTGTAAGTGTCAAGCAGTTCAGACTGATATGCTATACAACTTTTGATAAAATCATAGTAAAATCAGTATACTTTTATCTGAGACAAATCCAAAATGCTTAGTCCAACATTAATTGGTTACATAAATTGCATTACGCAGTAATTCTATGGCTACAAGTTGCTTATTACAAATACCGCATTAGGACGGGCTATATACACCTTAGCTTTGTACCGACCTTTTGAATGATTATTAATTCTTTCAATAACTCGTTTTTGCTTGTCCTCTAGGGTCTTCTTATAAACTGCACTATTGCAAAACTGAAGTAAAATTTCTTTGAATTCATTTGTAGCATTTTGACATTTTGTACCATTCAAATATATGTATTCTTTTAGCCATAGCTTGATAGTCGTTTACGTATCAGCTTTATCACATCAGCGTGGTCATTAATTTTTTTTTTTTTTCAACCTAGTGGTGCTACATGCTCAGCATAATATGGTTAGTCCTTATGGACATCATGAATTGTTTTGGGATATTTCATATCTAACTTACGATTTAGCAAATTTCAGCATCATCACCTACAGTAGAAATATCTCTCTAATCAATATTTTCCATTCATTGAAAACCATATTGAGTTTAAGATTGAGTCATAGCCCAACCATAGGGATTGTTGTCATCGTAGTATTGGGATTCCAAAAGGTCACGTGACTATCGCGGTATATATAGTCACTTGGGGGAAAAAGAACACAGGCCTTATGGGTACAATTCTATTTTCATTTTCTTTACACGTTCAACGATAGTAATACGATAAAAGCCTTTTAATAACATATTTTTAAGGAGATGACAATACCTTAGCAATTTTTTCCCAACTCAATTAGTCTTTTGCAGCCTAAAACTTTCCTTTGAAAGAGCGAAAACGCACATTTTACTTGTACAATGCTCTCCCGTTTCGGACTATACATAGGAAAACAAGCAAAACTTTGGTAAGGTTAAATGTGCGTTTTCGCACTTTCAAAGGAAAGTTTTAAGCTGCAAAAGACTAATTGAGTTGGAAAAAAATAGGTAAGGTATTATCATCTCCTTAAAAATATGTTTTTGAAAAGCTTTTATCGTATAACAATCGTTGAACGTGTAAAAAAATAAAACTAGAATGGCACCCATAAGGCCTGTCTTATTTTTCTCCCAAGTGACTACATATATCGCGATAGTCACGTGACCTTCTGGAATCCCAATTAATTGTACTCTGCGTTTTCACTTAGTTAATAGCCTTCTTTTATATAGGGATTGTTTGCTTTAGTATGTCGATTACGACGCTGACTAATTGCTTCCATATACCTTGCTCAACAAATATAAGCATGTTAATGTTATCTAACAATTCTAATGTTACCTGTCACATAGATATGGTACATAATTTTTTATCGTACATAATTTTATTTTTTTAATTTTCTTAAAAAATATAAGTAACCTTTGTATATTTCAGCATTGCGTCCCAAGTTAGACCAGGTGTTGTATAATAATGTTAAGGGTCTAGTTTATTTTTGAGTGATTTTTAATAAATGCTTCTTTTCGAAATGACGTATATTGTTTATTTCAAGAACAGTTGGCACTTAGTGTGCAACAAGGCAGAGCCAGACAATTTACGATACCAATCTTGAGGATGCTCTCTCATTTACTTATCAAGCTCAAAGTCCTCAAGGGACGTGCAAAATCCTCTTAAGAGCACACGCTCATTCTACTGGTAGGGACATGCGGGAGAGGGGCAGTTTTAACAAAATTGCCTGCCTTGGTCTAAAAACAAAGCAATGCAATTGAGGTGTTAACGGGTGTCCCTTTGGTAGAGCCTGCTGGCTGAGGAGAGTGGTCATTGGCTTGTAGTTCTCTTCTGGCTAAGCTGAACGCAAGCTAAGAAGACATTGTGAAGCTTGTCGGCCGTTAGTGACGACCATGTCAGGTGCGTTGGTTCTTGATTCAATCACATTTGGGTTCAGCGTCAAAGGCGTACACGGAAACGAAGCAATTGATGCAAGTTCAATAACTTTTTGAGCACGTTAAGCTGATCCTTGCGCTCAGCGTGGACGACAAACAATGCGAGGGACACTAGCTCAGGTGACTCGTGGGGCTATGAAGGGACTGCTTCGTCCCATTCCAAGCTTTCTCGCTGTACGTCTTGCAGAAGAAGCTTTGCACGCAGTATGAGAGGAGTGAGCCACCCACATGGATTGAATAAGCTTGCGAGGGTGGCAATCATCATAAGTTTCGTTGACAGAGGTCTAATAGAGGATGGACTGAGCCAAAAGACATCACAGGCTAAATCAGCCATTACAACAGGAACTGCTGCTGACCATGCATCCCCTTTATTTTCGCAGAGCTGCTGAATCGTTTGGAGTGAGAGATACGGCAAGTACGAGGCTCCATAGGCAATAGTGAGCAGCTGATAGTGCGTTTGGTCGGTGTCTAGATCTGACCTCTATAAAACGCGCTGAAGATCCACGTCCTTCTGGTTGACCCATATCTGTCTGAACATTATGCAGATATCACTGAAAAATGCTACATGGTGCTTTCTCTAACGCAGCAATATAAAAGGTAGATTGGCTTGGAGTCATGGTCCGAAGTGTAAAATGTCGTTCAAGCCGTTGTCTCTCTATATTGGTCTTGAAGCATTGAAGGCGACACATAATCTGCACTTATATCTAGCTTGCCAGATACTATGGTGTTGCTAGTAATAGACATTCCAATTATTAATGACAAGCTGATCGTTGACTGTCGTAGCATTTAAGAAACGTTCTTAAGCTCCCAGAAACGTTGCATCAAGGAGATGAGGCATTGGATTATCCCTCAACGTAGCACAGTCAAGGCTCCAAGATCGTGCACGAGTTCACTTGTGATGTGTAAAAATCTATCTAAAAACGGTTCACTGGCTGAGCAAATCACTACGTTGAGTTTCAACTAGAGTTCAACAGCTTGGGGTATACCTCAGCTCTAATGACTACATCGATTTTGTGGGAATCGTGGTGGGAAGAACGATTTAGAAGAGCTGGGCCTGACAGAGTTTATGAGCGAAGTAGCTGTCAAATCCTATTTTATCTGTTTTGCCACCCAGTTTTTATCAGGTAAGTTGGTCTGTCGCTTGCAAGCAAAATCATGCAGCAAGCTGTGTTGTGTGACTTAGTAATACTGGCAGACAGATTTGGAAGTGCAGGCCCTCACACAATGGTCAGCCCTGAGACAGTTAAAACAAAGCCTCTCTCTGTGAACCAGGTTCTTTCAAGCATGTGGTTTGAAGGACGGAAATTTAGTGCAGTGACTGATGTAGTGGTCACTTTCACAAGTAAGGCACTATAAGTATATGCCAATCGTGGCAAAAGCGCGATACGTGCGACCTGCTTGAGAAGTTGCCAAAGAAGATGTTGAGCGTGAGGAACACGATACCTCTACGGAGCTAGTAGCACGGCACCTTGGCCGAAGAAAGTCTCTTAGCGTTTTAAATATGACAGTGGCTTTTGCAGGCTCTGCAGCTGTCATTTCTAGTCTTTCTAATTCGTTCTCCTAGGAACATCTGGTCGTGGCATCCATGCCTAAGATACCAAAAGTTATGAGCCAGTGATTCCAGTTATTTACAGAACAGCTTAAAGCTCTCAGTTGGCCTCGATGTTTTTCCTTTGTGTCAGGCAAGAATTGGAGGCCGCTGACTCCTCGTGAAACGGTTTGATACTACAACGTGCCATAATGTGGTCTTGTATCAAAAGTTGACCGTGTTCGAAGCGGGCTTCGAGCAAATTCCAGGCTACCACATAGTTTGCTCTAGACATCTGTATGGCATCGAGTTTTGTCTTCGCATCACCCTGCACAAGGGACTTTAGGTAGTATAGTCGTTTGACATCCATCAAGATTTTATCCGATATAAACGATGGCATGAAAAAGGTTACGGAACGTCTTCTAATCCTGTCGCTTGCCAGAGAAGACAGGAATGTTGATCGGAGGAAGGTGGCGTCGACCGTGCTCGAATATGTCTGGTGCTGATCTCGAACTGCCTGGGTTTAGAGGTGGACAGAGGGTGCTTCGTGCATTATAAGTGTGAGCTCCTACCTTGATGTAGTGAGCCTCTGTGGTTGCATAAAGCTTGGTGATAGATGTCACATCGTCCTTAGAAGCATGTTCTAAGAGCTTGAGGTGACCAGTCTGGAGGCTGCTCCAATAGCCTTCCAGCAGTTCGAGCGATGATTTTGCACTTCCGAGCGTCCACTGGTTAGCTGTGATGGCCTCGACGTTGGCAGCAAATCGAGAGACAACATCCGCTAGAGCTTTCTGAACGTCTATCATGACGGCTCAATTTTTATTCTCCCTGTAAACAGGACATTGTAAGTTTGAGACTCCTTACACAAGTGGAACCCGCTCTATCTCTCTCTAGACCGGCACAAGGTCATTGGCATTTATTCAAGGAAATGCAAGAACTGACCATAGTACGCTTCCATGATGACGATCAGCTTACTCTTGACGAGTGCGTAACAGCACGTCGGTCATGGACGTTATAAAAAGGTGTAGATACTGTTCTCAGTACGTATTTTTATCGACAATCATATTTTGCATTTGCTGAATTGTGGACTCATGCATGTAGTACGCCATGTGGATACTCGGCCATGAGTGTAACAACTCCAGCGCAATTTGCTTGTATGTGGATAATCACATTGTCACTAGATTAGAAGTTATCTATCCACCGCTGTATTTTGGTGATTTAACTCGAAGGACCAATGTTTCTTTTCTAAATAAAGTTTATTGTTTATTGAAAAATCAGATATACACTAATACAATAACCTATGTTAAATCCTGTATGATATTAATATGCACGCTTACTTTATACACAACAAAGGGCTCATAGTGTTGCTACATAAGATTTCAAAATTCTAGCGAATGCTGTTTTTTATTTTATCGGGAAGTATTATCTTACATCCATTGACATGAAAGCAGTGATCACATATGTATGTTGTATGGTTATGGCTAGATAACTGTTTGCTCCCTAAACGGAATAAATTCTTTTTCTAAACATACTAAAATTTATACTCTGCATTGACACCAATTTTCTCTATTTTTTTTCTTTCTGTGCTTAATTTTTTATTAAGCAGGAGATTTCCGGGCTTTTTTTAATTGTCAAAGGACTTGGGAAGACATCATAAGTATGACTTTAAAAAAAAAAAAAAAAAAGACGGATTTCTTGAGATATTTTTATTTTTTTTAAACTTTGCTATATTTTTTTATTCACCGGAAACTCCACACAATTAAAATAATACATATTTTAATATGAACTGTAGTAAGAGACACGAGATGTATTCTTCTGCACTGGATGCAAAGCTGACAAGATAGCCTATTCAAAACATTGTTGATTATTGTTTTCTACGTTAATGCAAGCTTCTTTATTTTTTATAAAGTCTGAAAGTGTGATGTCAAAACCTTTCATCATAGAACTGTATTTATGGATATTAAAAACCAGGTTCAGTATAGAGTAAAAGACCCAATCCGATTCCTTTTCTTGAAAATCTTCTACATCTTGATCTATTGGCTGTCATATATTTTCATGAACTTAAATCTCTTGTTTGTTGAATTGCATAAGATTTTGTGTTAAAACACTTTATGTAAAAACTTTCTACATCATCTTTCATAATTAAAAATTCATTAGTTAGTGCTGTATTAACTCTTAAACTCCAGCAATCTTTCTGAATTTCTTGAATATATTTTTAAAACTGTGTTTCAACATCTGTTTTGAATTCCTTGAGATCCTAATATTTAGAGTTTGTAATAAGGGCATTCCTTATTTGTATTTTAAAAATGCTATTTATGTCTTTCCATTTCAAAGACACATTTTCATTAAAACTATTTCTACTTTTTATTCCAGAATGTTTTTAGCTATTGGATATTGTAGCTTCGTTATTGCAGTACGTTAAATACAAGTTTTCTTGAAAAAGTTGTCTTTAAAACAAGTGGCCGTTTTTTTTATTTTTTATTTAAAATTGTTATTTTTTGAAGTAAGCTTGCTTTTAAGAAAATATAAAGAAATATTCCTTCAAATTATAATCAAGAAAATTTATATATATTTAAATAACGTCAGTTCTAACTTAATATTTTGAAATTTTTTTTGTAAAATCATATAAACCTTATCTATATTATTAAATTCACTCTGTCTTACTTTTTTTCTAATTTCGTAATTTGTGACTTTGTGACTTGTACTTTGACTATACTATACGTTAACTCTGAAACCAAACAAAAAGCTCTTTTGTTGTCACATTTTTTTAAAGTTTGAGGGATGCTATGCTAGTTTAAGCCATGGATACATTGTCTTTTCTTAAAAATTAAAATTATCATTTAAGGTTTTTATTAAAATATTTTTCTTGATTGTCCGGAATCATCTATGATTGAAGACTTGTCATTTTGTTCACGTAAAACTTTGAAAAAATTTTCTGGATATTGTTTCATTAATAACAATATTTAAATTATTGATTTACAAAAAGCAATTTCTACTATGAAGGAAATTTAAATGAAAAAACTTGGAATCTTGGAGCATGGCTATTTATTTCATATATTAATTGGACAATGTGATCCAATATTTCGGAGTCATCCTGACTCCCTCTTCAGAGAACTGTACAATTTACAATATTTATGATATAAAAAACATTATGACAAATTACATTAAATGAAAATATAAGTCACCTATGCAGATGCGAACATGAAAATGCCAAACGCAGCATGACTGATAAAGACTAGTCAGTCATAACCATGGCAATGGAGTACTAATAATGAAATAAACTTAATATTATAAATTTTACCAGTTAAAATGTATATACAAATAAGTTATCTACAATATAAGTCACATCCTGACTCAGCACATGTAACTGAAAGAAATTAAATGTGGTAATATGGTGTTAAGATCTTGTCACCACATAGGGTGCACCCACGGTCAATGTATGTACAAGGAAACAACGACCAACAGAAACGTGGCCATCAAGTGGCACACCTATCAGGCAACACTCGTCAAGAGCAACGCAACCCATGCATCCTGTCCCTAAGTTTATATAAAAAGGACTTGTAATGATTATGTAGTTTATTGGTATCTAGTTTTCTATTAACATTACGGTTGAAGTACGAAATATATAACATCTCCGAAAATTCCCTTTTAAATATGTTGTTTTCTTGGTCCAAAATTTTGACTTCATCAAACTTGAAAGTATGGCTGAACTCAGAACAATGCGCGGCAATGACAGAATTTTTATCACACTTGTGAACCATTCTTTTATGTTCGTCAATACGTGTGGCCAACCTGCGCTTACTTTGGCCTACATAGAACAATCCGAACTCGCACTCTATCCTGTAAACAATGCCACTTCTTTGCAATTTTGGAGTCTGATCTTTACCTAGTCGGATTATGTTCGTAAATTTATTAGAGTTTTGGAAAATAGTTTTTAATTTGTGTTTAGAAAAAAATGAACGGAGAGTCTTTTCGAGATGAGGATAGAAGGGTAAAATAATGAATGAGAGTCTAGGACTACTTTCCATGACTGGTGGCGACATCTCACAGTTGGTGAGTGAGTTAATGCGGTTTTTGTTTTTATTAAATCTATTGATAATACTTATTCTGGCTTTAATGTATTTTTCTATGAAATATGTAGGGTAACCATTCATGGTAAGAGCTCGTCTCGCTCGATCAATGTTCCGCGACCTAAACTTCGGATCTGCTAGTTTGAAACATTTGTCAATTAATGGAAAGACTATTGCGATTTTTTGTAACACTGGGTTGTGAGAGAAAAAGCTTAGAAGTCTACCGGAAGATGAAGGCTTACTATATAAATCTATTTCACAAACGGAATCTGCGATACGAGTGATGGTGACGTCAAGAAACGGAATTTCTACTATGTTTTACTTTTGCAATAAAACGTATATTTCATGTTATTTTCGGATATATCAGTCATAAAGTTTATCCTTTCGTTTTAGAATGTAATTGATGCAAAAAAAATAAAATTAACATTGTTTGTTATTTACATTAAAATCTTGTGTAAGGCAACTTTAATAATTTTATCAACTAAGAAAAAACGAAGATTTGTTTTTACTTCAAAGAAAGCATTAGTGCACTAGCCTTTTTTAAAATACAATTAAACCAAGAAATTATTTCTTCGAAACCCCCAACGATAACATTTTTTCCTAGTCTTTCCAAGTTATAATATCTTCAGATTATTAGCGTTTTTTTTCAACATCAGTTTTACGTAAAATATTTTCTTACAAAGGAATATAAAACTATAAATCTTCTAATTAGGAAAATAATTAATTTTGTCTTACATCTATGTATAATATCGAAAATGGTTTTTAGCAGAACATATTTTTATTTCTGATACTACTTAACCTCTTTTTTAAATGCGCTCTTAATATCAATAAAAAAATGAATAGTAAACTCACTAGTGGGCATGTGTATACGTAAGTATATGTGTGAGAGTAACAGTGTGGGTAACAGCTAGGGGTGGAGCTAGATTGGGCCTAGAGCTCACATAGCCTGCCTACTAAGAATCACTTGCTGTTCAGAAATTCTCTTTTCTTATATAAGCAATTTTATTCTTTGCAAAAATAAATAAATTTATATACCTTACACATTAAAACTTATAATAAATGGTAGTTACATAATTGATAACAAGAAGTTAACAACATTTTCTGATAATTCATTATTTATTGGTTCTTCGCAGGAACTGGTTTCCACAAATCCAAACCAGCGAAATTGGCGTGGTATACTTATTGCTCTATTGGTAATAATTGCTGTCTTAGCCTTAATAGTAACCTCTGTTGCACTATTAACACCTCCAGAAGAAGGACCACGTATAAAAGGATTACGCATAAGCTTATCAAACGTAAGTTATTTATCCAAAATTATTCTTCTTGTATTTTAGCCTTATATATCAGAGTATTACATATTTTGGGATTTGGTAATTAAATTTAACGGGTCGAGCATATACACACATAATGTATGTATATACGAGTAAGTAAACTGCTTATTTGGGCCTTTTTTTGAGCAAGGACAGAAAGTAGCAGAATAAATATTATCTATTAAAGACAAACATAATTTAATAGTACTTATGAAAACCAGCACAATTCATTATATGCTGTTGATAGCTAGCAGTATTTGTTAAGCACAGGGAAGAAGTAAGTTTCGTCGACTTCTGAAGACCATGCCACTGCATTTTGTGCTGTTAATAACTGACATTATTCACTATGAATTTACCGTCATATTCAATAACTCTTTTATTTATATTTTAATGAATCGCTATAGTCATATGTATGTGTAATCAACTTAGATTCTTTAGAAATTCAACGATTATGTACAAAATATAAATGATGTGTCCTTATATCAAAACAGTTTGTATTTTTAAAAATATATTTATTAGTTTGCTGTGCACACATAAAAATTTTGTATAAAAGTAAGTCCAAATGATTTTCTACACTTGGAAGCATCTACTCTGCAGCTGACCATGGTATTCATAAGGAGACCCTCGATTCTGTTGCTTGCCCTGATGACATGCACCACTAGGTAAACAAGTTATTATTTTTTATTTTTTGCTAATGTATTTCAGAATCTTTAATAGTTTGAATTAAATGTTTTTAACAATGTACGGAAGTATTTATACTATGAAAATTGACGACCTTTTTTACACTATCTTATTAAACACTTCACTTAAGTATTTTTCATGACGTATCTAACTTAGATTGTAGCAGTAAATTTGAAGTGTATATTAATATTACATTAAAATGTGATTGATAGATAACCGTCAACGGTCAATTTTAAATAGCAAATAAGAAAATGTTATCAAATTCTCACTAGCAAAGTAAAAATTTATATAAAATTTCGAATAGCATTAAAAAAAAATATTATTGCAGCTCAGTGACATTTTCAAGCAACTTTATTCACTAGGGTTAGAATATAGAGCACTTTGGGTCCTGTTTTGCAGATATTTTAGGCTCATTATTTGCAATAGCAGACTGAAGCCACAAAATATACAACATAACAATTTGTTTAGTGATTAAATAAAATTAAAATTCAAACTTTGCATACTAAGAATGCCTATTAGTGTGTTTCTTTGATTGTTGAGAGGGGTTATTTTATTGCCTTTGTTTTTTAATTTAATATTTAATAAAGTGTATGACTCTCAAGGGCGGATCCAGCTTTCGAGTTAGGGAGGGGTCATCAGGATGTCCATTAGCCCAATAACCCAAATAACCCAATCAGCGAGGAGCCCAACACCCTGTGTAGCCTAACTTCTAACCCCACGTAACCCTGTACCCCAAGCATTTCAAACCAAATGACCTCGTGCATTGATGTTGTACGTATTATTAATTAAAAAATTATCCTTTCATTGTTTTTGAAATAATTCAGTTTTTTTTAATAGCAAATTATTCTACATCAAAATAAATTCAATTAGAGAATAAAATCAAGCTTTCTTTTTTATCTTCTCGCAAAACGATTTATGACTTCTCCCACGTCAATGGGTATGTTTTTGTGAACGTGGAGAAGTGCCAGTCCAGTAAGGCGGTCTTCTGCCATTGACGCTCTAAGCCAAGTTTTGAGCCTCTTAAGAGTAGAAAAGGACCTCTCTGCCGTTGCTATACTGGCAGGTAGTGTTGCAAGAATACATAAAAAAATTCTTATGTTGGGATACATTTCAGCATCACAATTTTCCAACAAATAAGAAATAGACTGCGGATTATTCTTATTACGCTGCCATTTTGCCATCCAAAGTCGGTATTCGTTTATAATTACCAAAACTGAAGTATTGTTTATCAGCAGTTTATAGTCGTTTGCGAGTTGCTTAACAGTTTCAATGTCTTCATTGGTAAATGTATGTTCAACTTTTGGAATTAAAACGCCTAATTGAAATAAATTGAGTACTTTAAGTAACAGTTATACTAACCTTTTTCACGTGATTTGGCCGCGTTTTAATGTTATTTACACTTTCATCCATTTTCGACGATCATACAATTTTATACAGTTTAAAACAAATTACTGTATAAAACTAGGAGAATCATAAGGTACGTTTTTTTAGCGATCGGTTGGTCGGTCAGTCGGTCCGATTCCTCTAGAATGTATATCTGTATACATAGTGAGTATAGGTATACTTTTTTGAGGAATTGGACCGACCGACCGACCGACCGACCGATCGCTAAAAAAAGGTACCCATACATTTACCCATCCCTGATTCAAACGTATTTCAGTGCACTATTGACGCTCCATGTGATGATGTGATTGCGGCCTAACACTTCGAATCATTTGTTTAAAGATGGCGTTGGGTTACAATATAGAAATGCACATTTCGGATCATCGGGTTAATCGGGTAGTTGAAATCGCAACCGCAAACGAGTGAGGCAGTGGCCGCCGTGGCCGGGAAATCAAACGTAAAATAAAGGCGAAATAAACCTTAAAATTATGAACAACGTTTATTCGCTGCAAATTCAACTATTCCACCACATTATCATAACAACAGTATTATGTGGTTATAGGCTCCTCGTCAATTGGGTCACTGGGTTAAATTGCTTGGGTTAAAGTTAATTGGGTTATTGTGTGGTTTTAATTTCTTGGGTCTTCGTTTATTGGGGTTAGTGGTTTTGAATTTTCCGCTGGTTTCAAGGGGGGGGGGTCATAACCCCCATGGCCCCCCCTGGATCCGCCGTTGATGACACTTTATCCGTTAGTAGTACAATTTGGCCACACTTGACCCTCATGGTTTCTCACCACCTCACGTAAAATACACACAAAAAAGGTAGTAATGTTATAAAATAAGATTATTATTATTATAAACTTTTGAAGCATTTAAAATCAAGTTAATTAATTTGTTAATATGACATCTTTAAAGACATGTTATAGTATATCCTCTTAGACATAATAATTTTATACACGGGAACTGGTCAAAAAATAGGGTGAGTTCCGAATTTTCGTAGACTATAAACTTTAATACAAATTTATAATCTTTTGTTTAGTGTGTTTGTAAGCTGGTCATGATAATATTTCTATAGTTTTAACTATCTCGAACTCCTTATTTGCTTATAAAAAACCAGAATAAAGGGAATCACTGTTATACTTCTTAGTTCTTCTGTATTAAAAAAAACTTCTGCAAGGACTTTGCATTTATTTAATTGTAAAAAACGGAATAAAGTCCTTCTTACACAACTTTGCTCTGGATGCCCCAGGATGTTAATAACAGATAAAAACATTAAATAGTGGAGAAAAACAAGTTTGAAACATTTTTGCATCACTACTAGATAAGTAGCTGATAATTTCAGCGTCTTCTTTGGCTCAGGTCCAGCAACTTAAACGGAACGACTGTTTCGGTTATAGAACTGTGTCGACATAATTTGTTTCAAAAGTGTTGCATTATCCACTCACCCATCGTTGCTTGTTCACAAACGTTTGGCAAAAAATAATTACAGTAATTATAACCTAGCCTTTATATCAGGCATGACCCTGTGTAACCTTTTACTGATACCAAAACTTAAGAAACCCATAAATGGTCCTTAATTTTTAACGATTGAGAATGTTAAAGCCAAACCGCTGAGAGAGCTGCTTAAGGACATGCCATAAAAAAAAATGTTGAAACTGTTTTGAGGGTTGGAGAAAATTCTGTTATTACTGTATAATATCGAAAGAGAGCTACTCTGATGACGACAAAATAAGAACTAATAGATAAATAAACATTTTTAGAGAAGCATGAAAGTGCACCTTACTTTCTGAGCACATTGTATATTGGTGTTAGAAAAAACCTAGAAGCTCGTGTTCTATTTGAGTCGCACTAACACATTCGGTGTAAATGTAAGAAGGCTTCAAAATAAAAAATAGTTCTTCCATTGCAGTAAAAATGACGCTTACAGCACACTTTTATACACTTTTATAATACAGAGCAGTAGCTGATGACACAGAATTCTCAGAAAACGTAAATGTTATGTTAATATAATGTAATCTCCGAAATCTTAGAGTAAGTCTTTCTCTCTACAGGCTTGACTACCTCTTTGCATACAAAAGCAAAATCACTATTCACTAAACAAGTTAATTTGAAAGATAAAATTGTACACACGTGGTATTACTTGGCTCGCAACAAGGCTCAGATCTAATGAAAGCCACCCTTGCCTTCAGGTTGGAAGATAATGTAAATATATAGGACTTTATACACTGTTTCTCTTTTGTTCTTCTAATTTATCATGCAGTGTTTAATTTGGTTTGACTCTCCCCCTTGAACTTATTTAAAATAAAAATTCTCAGGTGAGTTCAATAAATTTGGATAATATTTTTTTTTTATTTCTGAAAAAAAATGCAGCTGCATTAGCTATTCAAGACAGAAAATTCGATTATGTTCAGACGCATGAGTGGGACAATAGCTTTGGATAATAAACGCACATATGAGATAGAATATTATTGCTTTTGCGAAACGTGTCATTCAATCAGGTTGTTATTACATCGCGTATTTTGTGATCTCTCCTACCCCACTCGTGAGATCTGTCGTGGGAAAAACTGTACTCCCGATACCTGGATTTGTGCATTAGGTAAAAGTGCATCTTGAAAATATTAACTGCATTCTTCCACTCCTCAAGAGAATATATATGATTCAACAGAATATCATGGTATTATAAGGTACGTGTATTATGGCACATATGACTAAAATATATGAAATGAATTAAAGTTGATATTTACAAAGATTGAAGGCTTATACCCCGTAAAACCACCGTATATTAAAACATTTCAGTAAAATGTACGTCATAACTGTGCCATACAAATACGCAGTCTAAAAACAATATATCCTGTCGCAGCTGGTAAGAAAGATTCTATAATACGTATCACATATCTTGTAATTTAAAATTATTAAAAGGAAGCTAAGTACTTTTTACTTTTGATTGGTAGTAAATAAAAACTTAAAATTGACTAGTTTAATGCCTTATTATGTCATAAAAATATGTCAGTACAAAGGCAGTATTTTAATTAGTATAATGTGAGACTTATAAATAGTTGTAGTTAAGAGTTAAATATCCATTTTAATTTTAAAAATACGTAATTACAAAAAGTCTTTTATAACATGTATCACACAAAAAGTATTCTGCGATGAAAAGAAAAAGTAAACTTTACCCTTTTTGAATTTTGATCTCACAACTTTGTTCAGCTGAGGATTTATTATTTATTTCTAATCAGATTAAACCTACTTCATCAATTTTTCGTAGAAGTTAAATATAATCGGGGTGCTACGACTTCTGAAGAAACTTTTATTTTTTATCAGTACTTACAATAAGTAAAATAATTAAAATACTGTTTGTATTAACAATAACAAGGTATAGACAGAGCCTGTACTAGGTAGATACGATTGACGATAATAGTCCCACTGAATTTATACTAAGAGTTGCTTCATGACATTGTCAATTCTTAAGAAATGATAAGTTAACTCGTACAATTAGTAACACGTTACATCAAACGATGAATCCTATCTCAAAAAAATAAGAGTCCAGTGATTACTAATTAGTCTATTATGTTATTATTTTCAGGTATAATGAGGTGGGATAGTTTTACGAGTCGATGCAGACGGTACCTGCAGTATTCCTAAACTTTTTGTGTAAAGCGTACTTTATATCAGTGAGATAAAAACCTCTACGTGTATGAAACTGAAAAAATATTCAGAGTGATCAAACGGTATAATGTAGAAGTCTGAACATTCTAAGGATTTTTTTCTAACTAAAAGAGGTACAGTTTACGTTACAAAAGTTATTAATATTATTTCAAAAATTATTCATTATAATATACTTGTAGCAGAAATGTGCGTTTAAAAAAAATTACTTTTGTATTTTTCAAGAAATCCAAAGTACAATGAATTCTGCCTTTCATTTAATACTGGGAAAAAAGTGGTTAATACTGCCTTACCCTAAATATCGCATATTGTATACTTAAGAGTAAAATCTCAGGCTGGTTTCTCTGTATAGCTAGCCCTTTAACATGAAAAGGACGGATTGTTCAAAAATTAAGGTAAGCATATTTACATACATATTCATAGAGCGATTTGACTCTCTGTACGCCAGCTCCCCTCCCAACTCTCTTTGTAATTACACTTTATATTATTTTGGCACTCGGTTGTCTGGCACAAGCGCTGGCTTATATATTTCTTGCCTTTCGAACGTCCAAGCGGCCTAACACTCCTGCGAAGCAGTCCCTCCATCGTCAAAATTTCACTGGCAATGTATTTACACCATTGGTAAAGTTTTACCTTTTGATAGCAGTCTACACAGAAGCTAGTCTCCGGCTTATTGTCGTAAAGTATATTTCTAATAATTAGACATTTTTTAAGTATCAAATCGAACAATCGAGGCACGCTCGATTTTCTTTTGCATTCTTCTGATGAGCGATTTGCCCAATTCTTGCCTTGTAGAAGACATCGCTGTTATATTATTTCGAGTTCTCTTTACGCAATACTTTCTCATTAACTTTCCTAGACATTTATCTTTGTGTATTATCTGCGAAATTTCTTTGGTCGATAAAACTTTGTCTTGAAAAAAAAATTCTTTCCTGCCAGGCAAGTCCCTTCATTATTGTCATTGCATGCGGGATTATATATTTTTAAGGCGTCAATGAACACTCATTGCGATATTTCAATAACTCTACATCGCAATTTAATTTGACTATCGAGGACGAGAATTTCCACACGGACTTTTTAATTCAAGGCTTTCAAATTCGTGAAAAACTCAGTACATATAAACACACAGAAGACAGATTTTTTCCCTTTACTTAACTTTATAGCTGAAAGAAAAATTAGCAATTGAAATAAATACCTGATGCAAGAGAAACAACAAAAGCGAACCTCATAATAAACACTAAGGAATATTTTTAACTTAAAACTTGTTTGGATACGGAATGACCTTCTCACTGGTCACTAAATAATGAGTGGAACTGACACTCTTTCTTTTAAGAAACGTAATCTAATGCACAGCTGCATCCACGACGGGGCACCTAATTACAAGCCCATAGATGTAACCAGGAAAACCTCAAGCATGAAAACTGCCCTTCATCGTTTCCTTCTGACATTCTACACTGATACTTTATAACCCCTAAAACCACTTTTCAAATTTGAAAAAGTTATAAGTGCATATAACTTTTAAAAAAAAGTGCATATACACTGTAAAATAGCAAAGATGTACTATTTAAACAGTAATACAAGTTATTTATTTATTTAAAGCTGTGTACCACAATATACTTAAGTATCTGTATACTAAAATATACTTAAGGTGGCTCCTCACTAAATCAAAACACTGGAGTATTAAATGATATCTTAAAGAATGATTTTTAAAAGTGCAAGGAGTCTTTTCCCAAAATTTTAGACCTCGTCACCACCAAAATTGTTCAAAAAAACTAACTGGAAAATAGACTCTGTAACATAGCCTCTTATGGAGGGTCGTCAAATTGGTGGCGCAGGTTGTATGATATCTTAGCAAAGATACTGTAGTTCTTAATAGAAAACTATGTAGCAGATAGAAGAAATCAGAATCTTTCCAACGACATTCAGGTACTTGGACATTACCATGGGTTTTATAGGATATTTTGTGAAAATAGTAGATAACTGTGCAAGTCACGGAACAGATGAAAAGTGTGGGGCGTCTGCTACACCGAAGAGCGGTAGCTCGCGTAGTTTGAATTGGTCAGAAAGTTGTACGTAAAATGAATAGGAGTTGTGGGGAATCGTAATTGTAATAAAAATAAATGAGACGCTGAACTAAGAAAATAATTTAATGTGGGGCTGACTTATGTACTTTTTTGACTAATAGATAAAATTAATAGAATATATCACGATAAAGTTAGGACACAGTTGTATTTACTCGTCACTAATAAATAACTTGTAGATTTTTTCTAAAGTTTTTTTGTCTTTGGTCACCCGTGGCTTATTATTAGGTACTTATCGTCAGCTTATTATTATTTACATACAAGGGTTATGTTGTCAGATTTGTATACATACGTCTGCTCGGGTCACTGTATTGTACGATATAGGTCAACGGTGTAGATGTGACTAAACTTTTTTTGAAGGGACTATAGGTACCTATCCATTTTTAGTCAAGAACCTCCACAGCCAATGAAAAGCTGTGTTGCAGTATGCTTACTCTTCTTGTGGGATTTATAGTGAGGAGCCACCTTAAATATCCTAAATAAGGTCCCATTAACTATGAAATAGTTGCCTTTACAGCGAAATCATGCATTTCAGCTATTTTTTTCAAGGTAATATTTAAATTTTAAATTATATGCTTAACTAATTGTTGATACTACAAAAAATAATGTGTATGGGTTGTACAATTATTTTCATTTACATCAAGATTGTTCATAGAATCGTACAAATAAATGAATAATACATAAATAAATGATAAAATATTTACTATTTCAAATTCAGAGAGCACATCTTAGTCGTGGTCATAAGTGTACATTACAAGACAATGACTATTGTTACGTTGTGGCTCTTCAACGTAACTTTACTGCACGAGTATTTAGATGTCGCGTGCAGCGTGCGAATACCAAATGTATTTGTCTTTAGTAATGTTGCAGAGCAAATAAAGTTTTAAAAGTAATTTACCATACCTTTAGGGATAACGAACGATTCGATGTCAACAGCTCTCCTGTGATGGCCGTTACAGTAGCTTGGGTGTTTCGTAAAATAATTTGTATCGCAAGAAGAAAAGCTCAATCGAAAGTTAGCAAAGTTTAATTTTATTTAGTCACAAATATTACAAATTGTATAAAGGTAGTCGAAACAGTAGATAAGTGCTTATAAATAAGTCTCGCTAAGTTAATACTTGCTACTTGCTTACTGGTCAGCAGCTTCTCCAGGAAAGAGGGAAAGCTTGCAGGGCGCCAGCAACCGAAGTAGTTGTTAAGGTAGGATTGTAAGGCTTAAAAGAAATAAAAATGATTGTCACTGGACCATGATGCTAAAGTCAAATTTGTTTGAGGTTGATTCACAGTAAAAGCAAATATCGCTACGTATGGTTCAATGATGGACCAGGTTGGGGCACTTAAGGTGAAATCTTGTGGTAATATCATGTTCGTTACCTTGCAAATAAGAAGCCGTATAAGCGCAGCAATCTCTCTACTGTTTTATGTTTAGGAGCTAAAATTTGCAACCGTTGAGGAATTTAATATCGTTCATAGCCTTTTCTTCCTAAAAAAAATTGCTGCAAAAACGTTGCGTATGTAGTGCCAATGATACTAAATAAGGATTGTTCTTGTTCATGAGCTTCGGATTAATACCATTCAGGATGTTCTATAAACTCCCTTACCTCATGATGCTAAAGACCACTGCTTCTGTTTCTAAGGGCTGCCTTAAAAGCTCGCTTTGCTTGGTGTTTAATGGTGATTTCGGAAATGCATTCAAAATGGTCCAGTAATACATTCATCATCATATCTTGAATAAAGCTATCCAAGTATCTGTTGCAAGTGTTTTCTGGTGTGCGTACGTGTCTCACACCATAGATGTAGAGAGCTGCTTGAAATGAGATTTTTCCCGCTTCCAGCTTCTGTGTAATAATCGGTTTCATGCTTGCATGTGCGTGAGGCTGATTTCGTATAGATTGGTATGAGACAAGTGATGAGCTTCTTTAACATGCTTAATATTTATATGAAATACTGTAGACCAGAGTTTGCTTATTATTGCCATATCTTGTATCTGTTTAAAAGCGATTTCTAGATTAAAATTTGATTGATGGAATTTGGATGTTACCTTGGCACTTGTCATAATCACTCTTTTAAATATAATATAACTAAAAAATATTGTTTATATCTGAGAACGAAATAAAGATATTCTGAGACAGAAAAGAAAATTTATTTTTTCTTTTTTTTGTATAAGATAGTTATATATAATAAGTATTGCTGTAGTTTTAAGTTTTTTAAATCTCATAAGTGATTTTCCACTCGTTTGGCGTGCTTATGGCACTCTTCAAGAATTGAATAGTATGCGGGTAAGCACATGTATCAACCAATTGTAGTTTCAAGACCTTTTATGAAACAAGCATTTGATAGGTTTTTGCGCTCTTAGTGTGTTTGTATTATTTCTGTACAGTTGTTTTGAGCTATTTTTCTAGCTCTGATAAATAAGTGAAGTAAACAATCATTTTTGTGAGAGCAATCTGTCGTTAATTCCTTGTTATATTGTATTGTCCAAATTGTTGCGTTATGGATGATAATTAAGTGGTTGAGAAACTTTTGTTTTGAACCAAGGTTAAAGATTTATTTATTTATTTATTTTTTTTTTTCATGTTAAAAAAAATTCAGAAACTTGTGTATCTGCGTATCAAACAAAAATGACAATGATAATACACACAAGCGCTTAGCAAGTAAAAAGGTTTTACTGATCTGCAGGTGGTGGATGCGTGTGTATTTATGTGTGATTATTTTTGTGTTGTTATTACTATTTATTGAGGGGTTATTAAAAATAAAAAAATAGCATAAGCAGTTGCTTTTTCTGTGTGTTTCGTTGGTCTTGATTTTTACGTTTCTGTTTTCCCACGTGTCTAGCTTTAAGTAAGGTCCTGAATTTGGAACTGATATTTAAATTTATGACTTTTGAGGCCCTGTATGTAGGAGCCATACACTGTCTTCTATTTTAATCAATTTAGAATATGATTTCTTATCGTACATCTTTTTTCCCTCCTTTTAGCCGTTATCAAAGTTTTTTAGCGATCCCATGCAGAGTATCCGGTTTAGTGACGAGATCTGTCATGTACTGTGCGTATGTAGTTAATAAATCATCTGTTTTAAGAGGTTTGATACTAGATAGCCGTGGTTTTTTTTCAAACACTAATCTGAAAGGAGATTATTGTGTGCTTTTGTGTTTATTAGTATTAAGATTAAATGTCATTAATTCTACCCATTCGTCCCACTGTTATTTTTTTTTAATAAATATTTTAAGGTACTCAGCCTGAGTATGATGTGATCTTTCAAGAGAATAATGGATTGATGGTGAAACGCTGTTGTATTAAATTACTTGATTTAAAATTGACTAGCTATTCTCTTGATTGATTGACTTAGAAAGTAAGTGCATTGGTCTGTCAGTATAGCTGCTAGAGTGCCATAAGTACAAATAAATTTCTTATCTATAGCGTCTGCTACTGACATGGCAGTTTAATCTTTTAGTGGTACTGCTATGACGTATTTTAAAAATAAGCATTGCATTGTCAAAATATACTTATAATTTTATTGCGTTATGAACCTACTATGTCTAAAGAAAGTTTGGCAAAAGGTTTGTTTAAAGTGCTGGTGATTATCAATTTTTGTTTAGTTTTCACGCACACTAACGTTTTTAGTTGTTATTCAAAGTATGTTTGTATTCGTAATTGAACGTATTCTTTCTGATGTTCCCTAAGGTATTTGTGCTTCACTTTATTCTTAGTTTTATTAAATTCTTTATTTCCTCCTACAGCAAAATACAAAGCTATGCATTTCTTCAATAATGTTATCTTTCTTGTGAAGGTGGATGTTATATTATTCCAAGACAAATTATTATTATTTTTTTGTCATGTGTTTTTGTAACATCTGTAATATCTTTTAGAACTCGACATTTTTTAGTTTGGCTGTTCTTACAATGCTAACTGCTAATATATTCTTTCTTATTAGTACTTCGTTTAAGTTGATAAGTGACTTTTTTAGTGCTGTTATATTTATCATGCTCTCTCTGTCTTGATACTTATGGGTAAAATTACGTGAAAATTGGTGTTGTGTTTAATAAATTAAGGTGTGACGATGAATAATTTTTCCATGCGGGATAATTAGTTTATTGTATGGATATCTTGTGCCCCACCATCTAACAGCTGATGGGCCTATCTTTTCCAATTTCTACTAGTGAAAACACCGCTCCTATAGTGCAGCCTGATGCATCTGTTGTGAGTATAAGCGTTTTTTCGAAGTCAGGGATGACCAAAATTAGGGATGATCAAATTTTATGTCTCAGGATTTCAAGCACTGTTTAAGTTATTTCGATCTATGATAACTTCTGATTTCTTTTTATTAGTGTATTCGAGAGTTTTTTAATTTTTGCCAAATTTTCTATAAATCTATGGTAGTAGCCTTCTAATCACAAAAATTACTGAAAATTTCTTTGATTTTTCGGTCGAAGAAATTCTGTAACTGTCTCTATCTTTTTTGGTTTGGGTTTCAGTCCTTTCGTACTAATTACGAGACCAAGACAATTCATTTCTTGTTCAAAAAATTTTTATTTTCTACCTGTAAAACTTAATTTGCTTCTCTTAGTTACTATAAAAATGAAATTATTATGTTACAGTGCTTATCAAATTCTTGGGAGTGTATGCATACGTTGAAAGAAGATACTGCTTCTTTAAGGTTTGAAATCAAAAGAGCTATGAGTGCTAAAAATAATGGTGCACTTGTTTTTAATTTTAAAGGGCATCTTTTAGAATGAAAAAGTCCGAGATTGCTCATAAAGGCAGTTTTACGTCTGTCTTCTTTTATCATTTTGATTTTGACCAGCTTTTACATCAAAGACTGTTAAATATTTAGATGTACCGATTTCGTCTAGGATATCTGCTGTGTTGGCTACGGGATAAGTGTATTCGGGTATAACGTCATTGAATGTTCTAAAGTCCATTACGACTCTGTATCTTTTTTGTCCGTCTGGTTTTGGCATTTTGGCACACAGAAAACTGGCACCACGTTATCACTAACGGAACGCTCGATAACTTCATTCTCAACCAGTTCTTTGACTTGACTGTATACTTCTTTTCATTAGACGGGAGGTGGCTAGAAAGTCTTAGTTTCAATGAGGGTACTAGTTATTGTGGGAATTTTTAGCTTTATTAGGTCCATACTAGGTAAACTTTTACTTCAAGGTAAAATCTGCTGGCATAGTCTTCTATTAACTTTTTTATATTTGTTAGTTTTTTATGCTTGATGTGTTTGAGACTTAATTAATTTAGAATCTCTTGTTCACGTGGTGTCACGTTCCAGTGGACTAATATGTTCAGGATTCTTTTATTTTTAATGTTAATATTATATCTTTCTTTTGTCTGTTATTTAAGATTTTTAGTGCATCCTTTTACTTGTATAACTTTTTGAGGACTTTGTTCTTTTAAATATGTTTCTACCTGTTTTTGTAATATTAAGAGCCCTTCTTAATATTTAGTGTTGAAATATTTTTGAGGTAGGTTTAAGTATTAAGTTGAGTCGTAGACCTTATTTTCGTGGTTAAACGATTTTTTCAAGCTTTTGAGGCTCTTAAGGACTTCGTTTTTTGTGTCACATTAATTAGTATTATAATGTTGCGCGTACATATTGTAGTAATGATTTTTAACTTGGATGTTTATGCAATTATAAGAGGTTTTGCATTATTTTCTTTGAAGGCTTACATTTTTTTGATTTTTAATTATAGATACTTTATTAGTGTTGAGTTAAAAATCTTGAATTTTTGTTTTGTGGTCGCGTGTATTATAATTTTTCAGATTTCGGATTTTGGAGTTTGTTACATTAGTTTTTATTGCGTAATCTCAGATTTCGGCATTCGGAATATTATTTCGTGATTTTGGATTTTAGTAATTTTTGATGTTTTGGGATTTTTTATCTTTTTACTACTTACTTTAGATTGTCTCATTTTCAGAGGTTCTGAGTAAGAGTGCTCTGTTTCTTTAATTTGTAAGAAGTTGCATGGAATACTTGTGTATGTGATGGAATTTTTCACACTGGTTTCAAGAATGTTTTGTGTAATTTATTCTGGTTTCAATAGGAATTACGTAATTTTGTGTTTTTAAGTGATTATCATAAGTGATTATCACAAGTGATTATCATAAAAACTTATAAGTACTTTATAAGTACAGAATTTCGCGTTTCTGATACGTTTCTACAGAAAAATCATCCGTTACGATGTAAAATTCAAAGAAGCATTTATGGAAGCTTAGAATGATGTACCCTTGGATTTTACTTTCTCCTTTCGTTATGACTTCTAGGTGCAGAGTGGTATTCTGAAAAATTATGTTTTAAGGTGGGAGAACGGATTCTTTATTAAGTGAAGCCTTTGTACCAGTGTTGAGAATAAACGACAAAGGTCGATAAATTCAACTGAATTTAATTGTTACAGAAGGTGTTTGCATTCTGATATTTAGTAAGAAAGTTTTTTCAACTTTTGTTTGTTTTGGGAAGATCTTAGCGTTATATTGCTGGTTTCTTTTAAGCTTCTCTTCTGGAAGATACCTGACTCGCATCCCGGTGCTTCTTGCTTAGTTTTATCGTTGTAGGCCTTTTCTTACATATGCTTTTTCTGTGACCTAATTTTCTACAGTATTTGCATGTTTTTTAAATGTTTGGGTTATCAACAATTGGGCTTAAAGTTTATTACTGGGTGAATTGATTTAGAGCATAATGGTAACGTTGATACGTTGGTGCAAGATTATAATGTGATGGTTTACTAAGACGCGCCTATTTTAGTGATTGTCTCTGTAATGGTGCAGGGGAGTGGCTTGAACAACCATTGGTTGTGGATGGTGTAGCGTTTTACATGGGCGTGGCTTGGCGTGAGTCAGCTTTACTAGTGTTATATAGTAATACTAGCAATTGCCTGCTGTGCACCCTCGTCTGTCCTAAATTTGTCATTTTTCTGGAGTTTGGGTTGAGTTAACTCCGGCATCTTGACTTTGTCTATTAATTATGATTTTTATGATTTCTTGTTTATGTTCAAATTCATAGCACGTGAAGTCTCTTTCAATTTCTATAGCTTTAGTTGCGGCAGATTTGAAGTTGCTTGCACGGCCCATTCGTGCTTTGTTGATGCAGTGTAGCCCCCTGATTAGATATTTAATTTTGTTTTGTTTTAGTTGTGTACGGAATTCCTGATGTATTCGACGGTCGTGGAAAGTTGCTTAATTAATTTTTAGGTGGTGAATTTAATTATATTCGAAAAGAAGATAACGCTTTTTTTTCTTTCGTCTTAACGCTGCTAGCTCACCCATTATTTGAAGCTATATTTCTGTGGATCTAAAAATGGTTGTAGAAAATATTGCTATTTTTTAAATGGAGTCCAAAATTTTTTTTTTGTGGAGAGGATTTCTTCTCTTGAAAGTCACATTTTTAAAAATTTTGCTAAACTGCGTTTGTTTATTTTTGAAAAAACGTGGCATTCTTCATGCTTCTCTGCAGGCGTCTAAAAAAGTTAAAAATAGGATGTTTAATCCGTTGCGTATAGGTATTATTTCAAGTTGTAATTCTTAAGAGTTTCGATAATTTTTGGTATTGTACCAGTGCTTGAAGTGTTGGTGACTTTGTTTTCAGTTGACTTGGTTTCATTTTTGTGCAGTGAAAATCGATGTTCATGATTTTCTCTATTAGAGTTGGTAAACTATGATAATCTTATGTATAGATTTAGTGGGGTGTGAAGGTCTAATTTAGAAAAGTCCACGGTTATTCCTAAGTCAGCGTGGTAGTTATCCATTATAAATATGTAAGAGGTAGTAATTTCTTAGGACGAGCCCCTAACTATTACGCCGTGGCTCATCGACATAACTTTAGCACGTGAGTATTTGAATTGGGCATGCAGTGCACGAACAGCAAATGTATTTGTGTTGAGCAGTGTTGCAACGCAAATTAAATGTTAAAAGTAATTTTCCAGTACCTTTACCAATAATGGTCGATTCAGTGTTGACAGCTCCCCTTTGATGGCCGTTGGAGTAGCTTGGGTTTTTTGTACAACAATTTATATCTCAAAAAGAAAAGATCCGTCAAATCATTAGCAAGGCTTTATTATTAAGTCAGAAATATTACAAGTATTACGAAGGTAGTCGAAACAGTTAGATAAATGCTTATAAATGTGACTTGCTGAGTTAATACTGACTACTCGCTTACTTATCAGATGCTTTTCCAGAAGATAGGGCATGGTTTTATTTAAACCCAAATCAGAACAATAATTCGGCATGGGATCTGTGTTGAGCGAAAGAGTGGAGATAAATTTGATTGACATGTTCTTGGAAAAAAGGTGCAGCTGCAGCCCGAGACCAAATGTTAAATTTAGCGAGGATGGAATTAGGAAGCGGGATTTATAGATGAGCAGGTGACCGATTTGTCATGCGTTGGTATGAATCCGTAGGTGTGGCCGCTATGCGAGAGACGCCATATGATATTTGTTTTTGACTTTGGGTTGACGCCATATATAAGAGAGGATACGCAGTAGTCATTTAAGTAAACATTTACAAAAAAAAGGTATAAAAAAATCTTGGCAACTTGCGCTACTTTAGCACAGAGCATGTAACTTAATGCATTTAAATATCCAAGTATATTATTTTTTCAAGTTGTTTTTGTTACTTTGTCGTTTTATAATTACATGAAGTTAAGTGTAGCAAAAGTATTGCTGCCCTGTTAGCTCTGTCTATTTGACGAAGTCAACAAATTTTTGAATTATAAATTGGTAAGGGATCATGGCACAAGAAACTACTGAATTGACAAATAATAAACAAAAATTCACACAAAAAAGAAACAAGCATAATAAATTTGTCTGAACGGAGGATGGGAGTAAAGTCTAATTAAGATTAGACTTATCTAAATTATAAATTAACTAGGTCAAATAAATAAAAAACGCTCCAATTATTTATGAGCCACGAACGAATATACATTTCGTGGATCAAGGGAAAAACTCCGAAGAAAGAAACCCAAGAGAAGAAAAAAAAACGAAAGATACAAACGAGTAAGGTTAAGCAATAATTTTAAGATCAAATTTTCTGGAATGAAGAGATTGTACGTGTGTGTGTGTGTCGAAAACTTATATGTGCGCGTCCGCATATGTCTCAAAGAACTCCCGTATTGACAAATGTTGCACGGTCCATAAAGTGGATTGATGCCATGCTATACTCGCAGCATGCCAAGCTCCTCGAAGATAATTCAGAAGACGATAATAATTAGGTAAATGAAAGTGTCAGAGAAATTAACCCTTAAAAAATGACACCCAGATACCTGTGTGCATGATGATAATGAGAAAAATAAAGAAGCTAATAGGACGCATATAATACCCAACTTTGCTGAATACTCGAGATCGCAGTTGACAACTAAAGACTGCTCTATATAGACAGGTGGTTCGAAACTTATCCGGCATGCCCACCCAAAGTAATAGCAAGACCCACATTCCCTCTTCATTCTCCCACCCACTGCAGTCGGCAGGACCTGTCAATACCCTTACACCTCCCGTGGAAAGCCGTGAAAGAGAAAAAGATAATGATACAAAGCAACTAAGAGAGGAGGAGGAACCTATGACCTGAGAACGCTTAAAGAGAGAAAAAGAGATGAAGCTATATTATGCATGATAGATTGGTCGAGAACGATTAGAGAAGGAGAAAAATGTCTAGTTAATGAGAGAATAGAGAGAGAGAGAGAGAGAGAGAGAGAGAGGTAGAGAGAGAGAAAGAGAGAGAGAGAGACAGAGAAAGAGAGACAGAATAAAACTTAGCGAGAGAGCGATTAAATTTACTGACTAAAACAAAAGAAAAAAAAGGATGGAAGTAAGATAGAGGTTGACCAGCACTTTCATGTGTTAATATGTAATGAATTTTTCGTGAACTCGGTGTGCTGCCACTTTTGGCAAGCTACGAGGTTGATCTTGCACCACTCACGAAGTGGCCTACGAATTTCAGTTGTTTCCAACTTAACGTCAAGTCCTAACATTTAAATAACAGTTAGTAAACAGCCACATCATTTTTACAGTTAATCATTATTTGTTATCTACAAAAACTGCTAAAGAAATGTGCAAGTTACTTACACGTTTATGAAATTATTGCTTTACCTACTACTAGTAAGAATATGAATTAACAATATAAAGTTATAAGTTTAATAGATTACTGTACTTAATAAAATTTGAATTTGTAGCTTATTATCAAGAACCATCAGAAATTTTTTAAAAATTTTCTATCTTGTCCATAAATTTATGTTAAAACTCTAGGTAAGTAATGCCATATGATGTAAATAGCTAAGCACTAGCTACATCACTAAATTCTATGACTCCCTCTTTTCTGATGACGACACAGGATAAGAAAATGTAAATTTAAGTTTCATGTTATAAGCATCTGGTTCGTCATTCTTAACGTTTTTATAAACTTTGATTTACATCGTTAAATAAGGGCTTAATCAGTTATTTAAAAAAGTAAATTTAAGAAATAATACTATTGTTTTTGGTAAAATTGTTTCTTGTAAAAAAAATTTAGTTTACTAGCTCAAAAATTAAAGGAATGTAATTTTTAACGTAAATGGTTTTAATTATTATTATTATTTTTGGACGATCGGAAATATATTATGTATAGTTTTACTATTCATTTAAAAGTTCAGCAACTCTGACATTTAATTTAATAATGTTAAGCAAATCACCTTTACCTAATAAGCAATTATAATACATATCAAAGCTGATGGTAATTCCAACCATTAATAACCGTTACTTCGATGTACGAGATTTTAATCCTTAGGACTTACAAAGTATAGAGCTATGTAGTTCAAGCGATGATGCATTAGTAAAGTGTCTGATTGACAATCGGATGCCAATAGAGTCATGTATCGTACTCATAGATGAGTTATGGAACCCTTGGGCACAATCTGATTTGGGCCAAGAGTAACAGGATGGAAAAAGAGAAGATAATAAAATATTAAAATTCTTCACTCTCTTGCGAGTAACTAAGTGATAATTTCCTTATATGTTCTGATTCCTAAGATAGCTTCGAGGCAGCTGGTGTAATGCTTTGTTATTTAATATTTATAATAATGAACAGAAAATATTCAAGTATAGAGATAGGCAAGGACCCTTTAACATTAAAATTATCTAAGTAATTATCATTCACATAAGAAAATAAGATGCCACACATCGTAGCCAAGCCTTCATTTGCACCTACAGCCATTCAATAAACCGTCGTGCACTCCAAACCAAAAGGCTTAACTAGGGCAAAAGAAAGACGAAATTAATTAATTTTGACTTTTAAAAGAATAAATCATAGAATTTATACTTTACAAAGACGAAACGATATAGTTCGGCGTTTTTAGAAGATAAAATTAAGGTGGCTACAGTAGTACGGTGGTTAAATATAAGGCAGTTTTTTGATGTGCCAACGACGATAGCACGTACATGTAGAGTAACACAAAAATACAGAGCCTATTGAGCATAGTTCTCAGAAATGACTGTAAAAAAAACAAAATTTAATAGTTTCTACTATAACACATAACAACTATCAATATTTTTTTGCCTTGCTATTTACAACGCTAAACAAAACGTTTCGAAAAAAACCTTGCCATTGTTATTGAAAATATTAATGATACAACAATTCTTAATTTTTGTTACGTATTTCTGTCAATCTTCCAGCAGTGGCGGTGAGTGACAATTCTTTAACACAATTCACAATTCACAGCTTGTTTCTGCAGATGTATGATAGCAGCTTTATGGAACTCTTCTTCTTGTGTAATAGCGACAGTCATTTAAACTATATTCGGCGCCATAAGATTTAATCCTGAGGTAGTTGGCAGCACTAGTTTCACTCAGAGCAAATATAGTTCAAAGACTTGGATATATTCTTAGGGCACTCAAGACATAACTTAATTGTCTTACCTTATCGTTTATGTCCGTATGATTTATTAGCTATACCACATTATTTATACGATGAATAACTATTTTATCATAAGAATAAGAGTGAACGTACATTTTTGATACTTTAACGATTAAACTAAGACTTTACTTGACAAAATTAATGGAAAATTAAAAATAAAATGTAAAAAAATCAGATGTAAAACTGATAAGGTGTTATCTAGTTTTTTACTTTTCTTCTTTGTTTTAATTTATTACTAAGGACTATGTCCCTACGCTCTTTGCATGTCATCCCCCTCACAGTTTATTTAAAGTATTTAGTGTTTAGGTTTCATTATAATAGCTAAATAATCTGCTACTATGAAATAACTAGTGTTATAATTATTGCATGCAAAAATTGAATCTATTAACTATTAAATTTTGTTTAAAATTCGCACGCAAAAGACCAGTCTTAACTAATCATAAAACGGATAACTCAATAATAATCAAAATTTATGGATAGGGCTGCTAAATAAATAAAACAGCTTTTGATAGGCAAAGCGGAAAAGTAATTTATTAAAAGTAAAATCTTATACGTCTTATTTTTTGTAGTACTGTCATTTGTGCCAATAGTTTTTATTTACATGTTGTTTCAAAAAAAATTGTTGTTTTTTTTTTTAATTACCAAGGACTGAATTAATCCTCATTACAATAAGATTCATCGATACGTGAAGAAGAAAGAAAAGAATCAGATCGTATCTTATCAGTCCAACATTTGATTCGTCAGTTTTTCTCATTAATTTTTTACAGCTTTTGCCAAGTTTGGGCTTAATTTATTCTTTGAAAGGTTAAAAACGTGTGCTTACTCTTATTTTTTAGCTTAATTACTCAGCCAATAAATAAATAATGTGATGAAGCTACACAACTTTAGTAACCTTATCGATGAAGTAAAAAACTATAATCATCTTTACACTGCCCTTAAACGAGTTTAAATATCAAAGTTGCTGTAAATACAATAGAATTTGGTACCACCTAAAAAGAACTATTTTGACAGTGGAAATATCTGCAACACTTGAATGTGGTCTTCGCAGGAAGAAAACAAACAATTAACTGTAAGAGTTATTTGATTTTATATTACGTATAAATTATAAATAATTTTTCAGAAGTTATTCCAGAATAGTTTAAGTATGTGACAGGAACCATGAAATCCTTTCAACTTTGCAGCAAGATAACTTAATTCACAAAATAACCATGTACATTATTCGTAGTAGCAGTATTGCCACATAGTTTTATGATATCCATTAAATAATTAATATAGCTTCACTTAACAGTAAAGTAAAGTATCGAGTAGTGAAATAGATTCAGAAACATCAATCAAAGTGTACAGTTTTTTTAAGTTACAAAAGTGGAATAGTAATAAGTTATGTTCTTTTTATCCAGCCCTGTGATTTCTTAAACAGTTAAAAACCAGACAGTTAACCATAATTTTTTAAATAATTTAAAAAAGTTATTTAGTAAAATTTTCAAAGACTTCAGTAGTAATACAGCGTTCTTCAAAATAGCATGGGTTGTGAAATAATATAAGATCCAGAAGGGAAACAATGTTATATAATTAATTTTCATGTAGATTTGAGTACGATTAAGTTATTACAGAGTAATGGTGAAAATGACTAAAAATAATGATTTTGAGAAGAAAGACACGTACAAAAGGAACTAGCAAAGATAGTGAAGTAGACAATGCAGTAGTTATGGTAAGGATACTAATATCTTAATGAGAATCTCATACTGGCATTTTGTAATTTAATTTTTAATTTAGTTCCAATCATAAATAATTGTATTACAAAATTTTTATGAATGTGGGCCAAAAAATCAATTTCGTGGTATTAAAAAAAAAAAAAAAAAAAAAATACAGAACTGGCAAGCTATAATTATTTCTTACAATAAACAAGTACTAAAAAAGATTATTTTCTATTCGACAGTTACTACATCCCTTACAAATGAAGTATATATATAGACTGATAGAACAGTTAATGATCTTTTAGTTTAGTATCAAAAAATTAATGAGTTGGTGGGCGTCGTTTCACTATTAATACTATTTTTGAAATCGTTCCACTACATAGTACTTTGTCTTAAACATTGGAGCTCAAGGGAAAAATAATTAATGTCAGATGATTAAAACGTAAACAGATTCTCCATTTTTTACTGTGAGTTATATGTGAGAGATACTATCATAGCATTAAGGTAAAAAATCCGTGAAATGAGTGAGTCTAACGAGTAAACAGCGTCATTTACTGTATTATGACAGTCACACTGTAAATTGAAAGAGCCGAAATGAAGTGCGAATGTTGAAGAAAAGGACAGTATTTTTCACATGAAAAAAAAACTTCCAAGCCATATAAAACCTTATGCACCGAAGATTTAAAGAAAATACCCTTGTCCACTTGTCAAACGCAATTCCTGCCCGTGTAAAAATTTTCTATAATAATTAATAAATAGCAAGAAAAAAGTTTTCATGAAATTTGTTTGTTCACAATCAAGCATCTATTTTTATGCAAGCAATTATCCAGTGCTTTTCTTAGGTATAGAGAGTCAAACAGCATTTTTATTCAGTAAAAAGTTAGAAAATTGTATGCAAGTAGGAAAAGCAGTACGTAATAGAATTTTCTGTAGGATCCTTACTAAATTAATAAATATGTTCCTCTAAAATATAAATGTTCGAGTAGCGTATTAAACACGAACACTCCAAAATCCCTCACAACATCATAACAACCTCGATAGATCTCCATTCACCTTAAACCACCTCTCACTGCCACCTCACATGATAAGGTGAAATTCTATCTCTTTCTTCCTTATTTTAACTTAGCTAACAATTTTTCCAGACCTTTTCCCACCACTTATACCCTTACAACCCACTACCCTCAAAGCCCCATGTTCCCCCTACTGCTCCGCAGAATTTTTTTTAACCCCCACGGTCTGTGAGTGGTAATTGTGTATAGCTTGCGTGGAATTTGGGCAAGATTTAAAGAGGACTTAAGTGGGACTTTCATGGTACTAATGCAGAACTTAAGTGTTCCTTGCATGGAAGTTGCATGGTACTTGTGTTTGACTGAAATGGGACTAAATCAGTATTCACGCGGGACTCTGGTGATACTTGTGCTTGACTTCAGCAGTACTTTAGAAAGACTTGCGGGGTTTTTGTGCAAGACTTCAGTTTGAGGATTTAAGCGAAGATTGAGTGGGACATGAATAGGGCTTAAGTGGTATTTGCATATAACTCAAGTGGTACTAGTGGGGGACTCAAAAGGTATTTGTGAGGGACTTTAGTGGGACTTAACTTCATTTACGTTACAATCGAATAAAATTTTAAAGTCTTGAAACATTCAAACTAAAAAAAATAAGTTCAATCTGCAAACAAGTTGTGTCTTATCTGATGATTTAATAAACTCAGTCGAGCCGGAATAGTCGATTTTCACAAATAATATAATTTTTAAAGTTTTGAATTCACATTGACGATGAATAAATAATTTATAATTTTGTTTACTTAACTTACTTCTATGATCATTGGTTAGCCACTGCTTGTACGGACGCAATCGTAATGTTCTGTACGAAAGTAGTAAAAAAAAATATCACTTCTTAAAAATTAAAATATTTAATTTAACAAAAATATCTCGTTACAAAACGATGTTCTTGCTTCGAAAATTCGCAGCGATCTGAAAGCGCGCTTGCTCAACACTTTCTTTTTTATCTCCCGTCGTTAGTAACCAAAAAAAACAAAAAACAAAATACGCTCGCCCATAGTAACATACAAAAACATAAAGTGAAAATCAATATTGTCTATCGTTGCTAAGACGATGACATTTTCTCCTCAAAAAACTGCCTCTCGGCCAAACGTCCGTGGGGAAGCCGCTTGCTCTCCTACCCCGTGCCCCCCCCCCCTTTTATCGAACACCTGAAATGTGTTCGGTAAGAGGGAATAGGTGTCCCCAGTACGGCCCTTAATTGACCAGCCGTGACACGGCCTAGCACGGCTTCTATCTTCGTAAAGAGAAACTTTTCGAGGTAGAAACGAATACTAAAAATTATTAGGAATATAGGCGAGTGTTTACAAAGGATATCGCAACACTTAAGATCTTACAACGTTGACCTCAATTATGATTCTTATTCTGCACGAGAGTACTCATAGCTATGACAATAATAAGGCTGCCGCTTTAAATATTGAGACCCAAGTCGATGATCCTTTCTTTCTTGTGACCCTTTAACTAACTTTTTAGGCGAGTCTACAGTGGCCTAGTTTGCTTGAGATTTTTCTCACACAGCTAAGCCACTGAACTAAGTCTAATGTTCTTTTGAAATGCATGCTTCTAACACGCAGTTTATTCACTGAACTAAGTCTTACATTCGCTCAAAAGACACAACAGAGCCCACTTTCTAACCCTTATAGTAACCTTAGAGCACTTGAGAAAAGAAAAAGAGCAAATACGAGTATTGTTACGTTTAAGGAGTTTTTCTTCTCTTGCATTAAATTGGGGATCTGAACAACTAACCAGAGCTTGAGCTCATTACTCTAGATTGAGACGAGCGTTGTCGTGGTGCAATACCTGTACAGTAGTTAATGGTTAAAACTGCTAATCTCTTGGATTTCATATTAAGTACAAGTTGCTGTTAAAATTGTGTGTGATATTTCTTGAGAATATACGCAGTAGAGAATGTTGAAATTGTTAAATGCTCACATTCTTGGATGCACCAGTGTGTACTAATGTTGTAAGATGAGTGCTTTATAAGATTATTTGAAGGTTGCAGGCGTAGTTCGAGTTTAGCGATGGTAGCTTGTTTCAAAAGAAGTTAGTTGTACATCATGCCATTCCAGTAGATATGTGGAAATCACTGAGCTCTACTTTTTATAATTTTACAACAAAACTCTGTGTTTCAATATGATAAAGATAAGGTTTATTACACGGGATGCCAAATATATGGCATAGGATGTCTTATACCTCTTCTTAGTCGATTACCGTCCTTTGCAATCATAAAAGCAAAAACAGTTGATCCCATCTCAAGTACGTAAGTTTTTTTTTTTTTTTTTTTTTTAATAGTAACAGTAGTAAAATGAATTAAATCAAGAATTGAAACACATTTATTATGATAATGTATGAATTAATACAATTTGTAATGTTATAGAATCTAATTTCTTGAGGTTTTGCTGTTGCAAATATTCCGTGCTCAATTTCTTGTAGATAATATTGTGATGCAAGAGTAACGTAAGATTCCATGCAAGTAGAGGCTTTTTTTTTTTTTTAAGGCATTACATATGGTATTGATATTGTGCCTGTACTGTCACTTAAGTAGATGATATAGATGATATTCATCTGTAATAAAGAGTAAAATGACAATAAATTGGCCGCTGGGCGTGTTGATTGTCGATAAAGTGGAGTCATTTAAAAGTTGTTGTTTACTTTACTTCTTAATTATAGTTTTAGTTAATAGTATCATACAGTAAGCGTGGATGTTTTGCATTTTACGAAGTATCCTTATCGTGTTGATGTTTTATATGACATCATTACAGGACCCGTAACGCGCCATCGAAACCCATCGAAACAAAGTGGAAGGAGATATTGCAGTATTGGGATCAAGCTTCTATATTGTTAATCTTATATAAAATTGTGATTTAAGACTTTTAAAAATATTTTCATTGTAGTTTTATAAGTCTAAAAAAATGATTTTACCAAACTATTATACATTATTTTTACTGTAGATCATCCTTACAATTTTACACTGCACTAGTATAAAATTAAGCGTTGTTGAGAATCAGTGCTTTGAAATACATAACGAAAGCGTCAAATTTTGGGTTGATTGTCTTGCACGTATGTGGGACTGGTTTTATGCTTGTATAAAACATAAAATACAATAAAAGAATGCAATTTTAACGAGAAGTTTACATAAGCTTGTATATCAAACAAATTCTGTGAATTTTTATGTCATTGTGTACAGGTCTTAAAAAATATGAATTATAATTTTGATACCTATTGATTATAAATAATATTATATCTAATGGTTTAAAGAATATTTTAATTATTGTTTATTGATTCATATTTCAACTACTAAAATTATTCCTTTATGAAATTATTGAATTCAAATAATATGAACTTTGAACGAACATACACTTTTAACGAAGATTACATTGTATTTACAAATATTAGTTTATTTTATAAGTAAAACTAAGCTGCTAATTTAATTAAATTATGTGAAAATAACTCTTCTTATACTAAATTGGCAAGAGTAAAAGGAAATAAAGCTGCATTTTACACACGCATATACATATATTTGTGGCCAGCGTGATTAAATTGTTGCTAATTAGCAGTTTTGTAAGGTAAGCATAAAAAATGAAGTTCTCTTTTTCAGTGATACTTGTGCCGTCACCAAAGTTATTCCTTCATTTGAATAAAATGCATCGTCGTGAAGCAAATATTTTAGTAAGTTGCAAAAAAGTGTATGACTATATCGTGTGATATTGTTAAAAAAATTTCTTTATTTATGAAGGTTTCCCCGTTTTTCTCTTTTATTTAAGTTTAGGTTGATGCAGTACACCAAAGAGTAATAGATTGTAAAATAGATGCATAGTGAACTAAAATCGAGATACCTCAGACGCACTGGCTTAGCACGCTTAGGGGTAAGAAGTAAGGACAGAATTGATAATTAAATGAAGTTGTTTCCTCTAAAACACATTTTTCAATTTAGTTTTTGGTAGTGGAAAACTTGTTGAAAAGTTCTATCACAATTTTAATAGCTGAGCCATTAAATTTAGGTTCTCATTATACGATGAAATGAAACTTAATAAGTAACATTTAAAATATGAAGGGTTCTTGCTTACAAAAATGAAGTAAAACTTACTTACAATATAGGTTTGTTACACAGGGCGTATGGGACATTTCGTGTTGCGTGCTAACAGTTACAGCTTTTTGGGCTTATTTTAAAAGACATGTGACGGAAACTAAAGATGTATAGTAAAAACTATCTACTTCCTAAGAGAAGCTCAAAAGTAAAGATCGTTGAGCAAAAAAATATTATAAACAGTATTTAAAGTCCATGTCGCAAGTAAATAGCAGTCGAATGGTATAAAGGTAAAATCAGACTGTTTTAATGAACTAGTTCTTGAAAGTGTTTTTGCTTTTTTATAATAAATAAGACATACTATCTCATAATATAAGGCACTTACTGCGTATTTATTTATTTATATTTTTTAATATCTTAAAAAACTAATTTACAAAAACTTTCTATGTACACCCTGCTTAAAACGTAAACTTTAGAATAACAATTATAATAATAATAATTATAAGCCTTCTAAGAAAATAAACATGCCTATACGATTTAAAAAAATTGTATTGTTATGAGTTGTTGAAATTCATAGTATGCAGAAAAATACTGGAGTTACATAAAATTGTTTCCTTTATTTGAAAACTTTATTTGTATTCTGGAATAAATATACAATTAAACCTCTGATTAAAACCATGCTGTCGTGTTATATATGTTAAAATACTTCTTTCTGAACGGGATGTTTGTAATGTGAATGAGTTGTTAATATTAATTTTACGTATAAAATATACTCCTTGTCCTAATATCAACGTAAGAAAAAAATTTTCTTCGTTATTGAAAAAAAATTTAAAAATAGTTTTTATCAATCACAAGAACTGAAAGGATGAATAAGAGACTTTTAAAACAAGATATGCAAAATAACAAGAGTATATGAAAATTAACTGATGAAAAGTGTACAGAAACGTTATGTCACTAATCTTATTCAACAAAATAACAGAAACGTTCTGTCTTACTTTATGAAAGTACAGGAAAGTTGTGTGTTTTTGTAGTTTGGTAGGGCACTGTAAGGTAACTCCCTGTAAACTGTCTTAATGGAGCTATGCGTGCATGATTTCTATTCAAACACAAGAAAGCATTAACGAAATTAATGCATGTAGTGTATCTATGAATGTAAAAAAATGAAGATACAAAGTAAAAAATGTTGCTTTTGAAAATATATAAGCGTACCCAGAACAATAAACTTAACAATATATTCCTTTAAAATTCATATAAGATAATTTACATGTATAATAATAAAGTTTTTCATTTGTTTATCATACAATTAGAAATATATGTTTATGAATAGTGACTTATGCGGACAATCACGTGTATGTAAGGGTTATTATGAGGAAAAAAGTGGAATTATGTGGACGTCAGCATAATCCTGCCATGTTAATAATATATATGTTAGAAGCACGTAAAGTCCACATAAGTCACTATTAATAAACATATATATATATATATATATATATATACATATACATATCCTTATACTATATGGTTATTTGTGTGGGTCATTCTACATATCCTCCCACAGCCTTCCACAACCCCCCCACAACAGCACCCCCCCCAGCCTCTCCACAAATAAGCTGAATTCGACCGTGTTCACCGGTAGTTTGACATTTTCACTATTTTCCTAAGACCCCTAACAGCCCCCCAACAGCCCCTCCATAGTCCCCCACACTATTTTTCTTGATAAAGGTAAAAGAAACAACTGTCTTCTATTTTTCTATACTGCCAAGGAAGAACATAGATGGACTTTATACATATTTATAATATATACAACTCATGTTTAATTATTTATTAATATTAATAAATATCATATTGTAATATAATCATAGTAAAATTGTTCTAATTTATCAATAAGCACAAAGTTCTTGGTGCATTTAAGTTTTTTGTTAAATTATTACTTTGAAACAATGTAACATTAATTATTTCTTACATGTACATATATGACACGATACGAATACATATAGAAATCAAATCGTTACATAATTATCAAATAATAATAACTGTGGAAGTATTGCCTTACTTAAAGAGGTTAAGTGAATAACCTATTAAATTCAGTTATATCATAACCACGAAGAGACAGAACTGCCAGTACCCAATTTTCAATTAGGAAAATAACTAACAATGTTTATAAATACTATCAATTTACACACTTGTTGTGTTAATAATAATTGTAATAGAAAATAATTTTTTTATGACATGTTTACTAACCTATTATATTACAATAAATTTTTTTATAAAAATTATAGATTCTTTACTCTGAAAAATTGAAGATTAAATTTTTTTAACAAAAAAGTGTCATCGTAAAAAAAAATACATCATGTCAAAATTATTGTAAAACGATAAAATATTCCTTTCCATTTATTGCCATAAATTTTGTCGATTCATTAAAAATTATTATTCATCCATGAGAATTATTAAGTAAAGTCAAGTAACTATTTAAAATTTATTTCCAAACAACATTTTTTAAATTTTGTATTTTTTCCTGTTTCTACATGAATAAATAAACGATTTTTATTTTTGTATCTTGATAAAGCCACATCTATTTGACCATGAGAAAATAAGGGTTTTTAAAATAAAAACATACAGTATTGAAACTTTGACCTTAAGGTTCGTTTATTTTTGTAGCAAATGTCGAAACGGTTGGAAATTGTTAACAATAGAAAAAAAGGTAAAATCCCCTTAAAGTAAGATTCCTGACGATTACCTCTAACGGCATTATCGTGATACTACGTCCAAATGCCCCCAGCTCCCACGTGTTTACAAGCGCCTGCATTATTTCTTCATGCAACGCCATTTCTTACCCACGCTAAGACGCTGGAAAAACACTAACACGCTAAACGACCTTACCTTACTAAAATACACTGTTTGTGTACCGTTGATTACCCGCACTTGTAGCCAACGGTCTCTCCCAATCCACAACAAAAATAAATATTCTAAGAAAATCACATAAATATATGTATTAACTAAAATTATTCTTATGGTAGAATAAAAAAAATAAAATTAGTCATCACTTATTATATTTTTCCCAAGTGATTTATTTATTTTCCTGATCTGGCCAATACTCAATCCACCCACACTTGCACTCAAACACTAAAAACCTTTTAGGCCCTGGAAGTTCTTTTCCAATTCTGTGACACACTTTCCCATTTCAGGGATGCCATTTGTGACGAGAATTTTTCAGCCAATAAACAGCCATCCCGTATTCTCTCACAAAATTTCTTCTCTTTCTTCGCTTACTGTGTCCCTACACACTGGAAACTTCTTCTCCGGAAGGTCTGCCACAGGTGTCCGACTCGGGAACGCCAAACACTTCTGAAAGGAAATTAGAAAGGGGAAAATTAGACACTAATTACCAATAAACACTATTACTTTTCCAAATTTTCACAGCACACCTGCGCTATTTATTCGTCCCCTACATACTCTCGAATATAACACTTTTTTCATTTCTCTTCACTATAAATATGAGCATTAATTCACGGTGCCGTCAAGGTCAATATGCCACTCAATGTATGTGCTCCAGTCGTTCTCGCTGTTGAACTTCTCCTTGGCTCAGCTGTCAAAGGCCCACACCTATCTCACATACACACGTATGCATCCAGACGCACCATGTCATGCACATCTCGTAACGGTCACCACCCTCGTGCTCGTCACTAACCCAAAAAAATCTCGCATACACTCAAGCTTCTCAAACATTCATCCTATCCCCGCATGTCCTCACACACTTGTTCAATCGGATCTTTCTATCTTTCTATCTACTTCTTTCTTTCTCTCTCTTTTCCCTTATATATCACCTATCACTTTCCCTGTAATTCTTGACTCGGATCTCTACGCTCTGCTCTCTCTGATGCCTTATACCATACTGACTGCGCTATGAAGCAAATCTGCATAGGCGCGCACGCCCCTTCCTTTGCATCTTACAACTTTTAATGCTCCTGAAAACCTGTAAATCGTTGATGGTCGCCATAACTAAGTCCTCGACGCGATGAACTGGTCCTTGGTTTGTTCTCGACGCGTTGTGAGCTTATCCACCTCCCTTCGCTTTTGCAAACATATACTCACGTAACCATACGTCACACACATTTAATCTCTCTCATTGCTGTCAGACCTTCTCCCTTCTTTTGACTTGTAGTCTGTGGCACCGAGAACACACATCAAATAATGGATCAGAATTATATATGTGTAGCAAATATGTACATTATCGTAGGACTCAGTAGCTGCCGATGTTTTGCCCAAAAATATAAGTATACAGTGATGGGAAAATATAAGAGATTACAAAAATAAAGAAGAGTTCTCGGCTGTGTACATGCATGAAAAAAACACGGGACACACCTTCGATTTCGACTCGGTACGAATGTGGGATCGAGAATCTTCTCTTCACAAAAGGTTAGTTTTAGAACTAGTTTATATTACACCATTTGATTCTGTAAATACAATTACAGATACAAAAAAATTAAGTACTGGTTTTGAGTACTTTATAAAACATTGTTAAAAGGTAAAAGAATACATCTCGATCGAACAATTGTCTGTTTTATTTTTAAATGTTGCGCACTTGACACTGTACTACTATTAGATACTTGCGTAATTGCCCCTTGTTACATAGTGGCGTTTAAGCTTAGCACTACCTGTAAGGATTATTAGTGGCTTGTCACTACTGAAGAGCAAGAAAAGATGTAACTTATATTAATTGACTGTGCTCTGTAATATTTTTGTCAACGTCGAATTTGTAAGTCTCATATTTTATCTATTTTCATCGTAAAAACTATGTTAAAAATTTAGAAATTACTTAAGCTGTTGTGATTATTATTAAAAAGTGTATTTTACATCATTAAATTTAGTGAATTAAAAAGGACTGCTGTTGTAAAGTCGAAACGTTGTCAAGACATAATAAAATTTGAACAGCAGCGCCCGAAAAGTTATCTACTGTCTTTATACATTCCTCGCTGTTCTTGGAATCCTCTTGGTGTACACATGTATGTACTGGGTATTATGAGGACAAAATATATACATAAGCTTTGCGAATTTTTTAAACTAAAGTCATGTAGGGTTAGTGAACAGGCAGGGGAAGCTGGTAAAAAGTTTTTGTAAAAGATTTTATAAGTTGAAATAATTTAGAATGAGACTTTATTTTTTTGTATTTTTTAGAATGTCAGTAGCAGTGAGGAGGGGTCTATGAGAAGGCTACGTTAATTTTTTACATAAATAACTATTACAAGTATATACTTACTACTGGATCTTCATCTCCTCGCACATTTTATGCGCAAACCTAGCAGACCTAATGAAAGCCTTAAACTTTTTTAAAACTTACAAAAAAATTACCTTTTTCATTCTCATTGCATAACTCAGTACTTTCTAAATGTTTTAACAAAAAAAGCATTCAAAATACTGTATTTGAATAAAAAACACCAGGTAGTTAATCTAACCGTTCATCTTAAAACTTATACAAAGGTCATATGTAAAGAAAATCAAATTGGAAAAAAAGGTAGCAGTCATCCTAGACTGCTTATCTGAAGTTAAATAAGAACAAAGATTTTGTAAAATAATTAAGGTAAGCGCACGCTTTGTAAAACTATTCTTTTACTAACAGTCTAGAGATTTAGCAAAAAAAGTCAGAAAATACACCAACAGATAGATGATATAAAATATTTCATATGAACCATTTACATCTTTTTTAGTTATAGTTAAACAAAAAGCAAGGGGTGACATTAATTAATGATTTAAAAACACTACACAATATTAAATATGAAAGCGTTAAAGATACTGCCATTCGTATTAGTTTAACTAATTACATTAAAGGTCATGAGGCACGGATAAATAGATAGTCATTTTACAGAAAGTTTTGTCTAAAATAAGAAAAATCATGCTTTTTTCCTAACGTATTAAGTTTGTGTATTTAGCAATGCGTTAACGTTATAGTTTAATTTATTTATTCTGAAAGATATTGACTTCAACAAGCTTAATGAACATAAGCAATCAACACTCCGTTATCATATCTCTAATACGATGTATTTTTTGATGGTGAGTATATATTGTTAGATGGTGAGAAAATAAAATTTTATTACTGACAGTTGAGCAAACCAATTAAGTTTTTTTATTTATAATTCTAGAGGACTAAGACATTCATTTGTACACAGAACATATATTTAATTATTCATCTTGTGAAAAAAAGTACGTCGGTGAAGTTAATAAAGAACTGAGCATTTAAAAACAGACGAAAAAGAATATAATATTATATGGTATGCATTTAGCACATTATGTTACCACATCTTTTTGCAACATGCAACTCAGCCTTTATACCTCTTAACCATAATAATACATGAATAAAGTATACGGATGATGAGATTAAAAAGTAACGTATCAAATATTTTTATGTAACAACTATCAATATACAAGTTACTTTATTTATACATTAGCGTAGAAAAATCAGATGGTCTACACCTATATTAGATCCATGTGAGCAAAAAAAAAATAAAATAAGAAAAACAATTTGTTGAAACTTGATAGAATGTCAAAAAAAAAATTGATGTATCCTTTTTTTAATTATAAATTCATATAATTTGAAGATAAAAAAGCTTTTATCGTTTTAATATTTACTATTTTAAAAAATATTCGTTTGCTAGGCATGGAGCTTAGGGTTGTTAAGTGGAAGTAGGAATATCTAACTTAAAAATACATGTTTACTGATAATCATTCACTTATTCATGCAGTACAGTAGCGCTTGGACCAGGCATCACCACGTCAGGCCCACCTCTTGAAATACATTCTGAGCTTTAAAGCAGATTTTTAGCATACACATGGATGTAAAAATCTGGTTGCAGATGCTCTTACTGAGATGGTTGCCACTAAGATAATTTCAGGGCCCATTAACTTATACTTAACTACCTCTAGCGGGCAGACAAATGACACATACACTGCAATCTTAAAGAAAATTGCAGTGATTTTAAACCGAGCGGTTGGCATGACAGCCATTGTAATACCCTTTATTCTGAAAATACCTGTCAGTACACAAGCTGACGCTGTTGACCAATAGTTACTAGAGCCTCTGAATTATCTGGATATTTTTAGCTTTTGCAGGCTTCACAGGGTGGATAGCTAGTATATTGTGACGTAGCCACGGAAAACGTGCAGTTGCATTTGCCAGGCTTACTACGTTGCCAAACCTTCGACACTAAGCATGGTCTTGCTCACGAGGAAACTAAGGCCACAGCGAAGGCACAAGCTATAAGATATAAGTGCCTGAGAGTTCACAAGTAGGTTAATACTGTTTAGACCAAATCTTGCGAGTTGTGTCAGCGCTCTAAGATCTGGCATCCAAACAAAGAAGTCTTAGAAAATTTAAACGAGCTAAATGATTGATTTAAGCTGTAATACTGTCTGACCGTTATTAATAGACTTTTTATAGAACCATGGCAATTCCACTGCCGAACATGCAAACAGTGATAATGGTCATATCGCTTGACAACTACTTGTTCAGCCTTTCTGGTACTTTACTACTGATACCCTCAGATAAAAACGCTTAATAATTCAGATTGACTTTGTTTATCAAGCTAGCGTGCACCCTTAAAGCCAAGCTTTACCACACTATGTCTTATCACCTAAAATCCAACGGCTTGATTGAGAGATTTCATGAAACTCTCAAGGCTATACTTACATGATGTCCACAAATCTTAATTAACGCGCTCCCAATGGTGTTGTTGGATCTACGCTGTGCAGTCAAAAAGCTTCATTTAGTAGAATATTCTTGCTGTCAGCCTTTCAGCTTTAGCAACCTAAAAACCTGCTTTCACGTTTGTCAATTTATAGACAGAGAAGCTAGTCTTAGTCAAACTAATCACTAAACCTTCATCGGTAAGTATGCAGGGGACCCTAAAAAGGTCACACTGTGTGACAAGCAATTAACGCTGCAATAGTGGTGATCCCAATATCTCTTACACATAAAACTTCACTTTACTGGCTTGCTTTGCTTTCTCTCTCTCTCTCTTTTTTTCTTTCTTTCTCTCTCTCTCTCTCTCTCTCTTCAAAAAAAAGGTCCTGGTCACGAGTTATTTGTTTGAGATACAGCGGCTACTTCCAAGAAGAAAGTAAATAAGGAAAACTAGTTATTCCTAAAAGAAGCACAATCATGCACTGTAGTGAAAGACTCAAGGACACTTTTTACTTATTTGTTATTTTCTCAACGTTAAACCAACACTAATTTGACCTCATATGAATTGTAATGCAATATGTACAGAAACAATTCTGCCTTCTCGTTAACATAGTGGTGACTTGGCTCAGTGTCAGCTTGACGTTTTAATGGCACAGCCAGTGCCCTAAAATCCTCAGCTCCTACTCTCTGCTCCATACTTTATTATCCAACTCTCTTTCTCTCCCTCTCTTTCTCTCTCTCTCTCTCTCTCTCTCTCTCTCTCTCTCTAACAAGTCATCGGCACTACCTCTTTCACACCCTCGTACGTACACCGTACTATCTCTGTTTAATTTTGGCTTATTTATTTGTTTGGGAAATATTTGGGAAAATAGCCTTGTTATAAATGTAAGAAAAAAAAAAACAAAATAACGCATGAATCTCTTTCAGTTGGGAAAAAGCCACAAGGCATAAAAAAATCCCGTTTATTGACAAACTCAGGAATCAGAATTACAGTGAATGGAGGTCACACAAAGAGACGTCACACAGAGCACAATGGCTGCTGCCATGCACGCAAGCACACACCGATCATACACGCCTTTGATACAAGAAATTTAATCACAGATATAAGATACTACGCAACATTGAATTGACAATAAGGCCATATTAGTGGCATGATAAATTCGTTGGAATTTTGATTTATTGCACGTTGTACAATTATTTTACAAGAAAATGGTTTGACGCGAGGGAGCTCCGCACGCTGTTTGAGTTAGTCAACTACTGCCCGTTAAAACCAACCGAGCAGTTAAGCTAAGTGATAGTGGCGCAGCACCGATAGGTCGAGTGATATTACTCTTATAGATCCCGAAAGCGATGTTCACAAATGCTACACGAGCAATGCTATTACATTCAGGGTGGATCTCTATGACGACACTCAGAGGCCATCTTGCACACGCAGGGTTGTCTTTCATTGACACGACTACTAAGCCGGGTGTCAAAGTAGCGGTATAGGTCAGCTATTTTTAACGAGTTGGTAGTCCGTGCAAATATTCTTTATGCCATCTTTTCCAAAAGTCTTCTCGAATCTTGGAAATGAGTTGGGAAGTGGTCAGGCAGTTGTCTGGAATTAAAACAAAATTTTGTTCGGGTAAGTAATTGAATGGACGTCCACTTAAGATGTGCGCAGGTGTTAGCACTAGTGAATCGTGAGGATCGGCAGAAATCGCGTATAAGGGTCGAGAATTTAAAATAGCCGAGATTTCTTTCAACAACGTGTCTAATTACTCATACGTGAGCTTCTGATCCTTTATGACACGATTTACATGGTGCTTGAAGCTTTTGACCGCGGCCTCCCAGAAACCGCCAAAATGGCGGGAAAGAGGTGGATTAAAGTTGCATTCCATCCATTTGGACGCAGCAAAGTCTTGAATAGCGTCCTTGAATTCCTGCGTCATATGTAGATCGTAAATTCTTGAGAGTTCATTATTCGCCCCCACAAAATAAGTTCCATTGACAGAATACATAATTTCTGGTTTACCGCGTACACTAATGAATCCACGAAAATAGTTGAAAAGACCCTCAGTAGAGAGATCGCATGCTACTTTAATATGGGTTGCTTTGGTCGCTACTCTGAAAAAAAGTTGGGTGGACTGTCTGCTCAACTTTACTGTGTACAGAACCCCCAGTAGTTGGTGTTGCTGCTCTTTTTTTAATTTAGTTTTTTTCTTATATCTCAGCTACTATTGCTCTCAGAGATCTTTTTTGACAATCAATCTCTTTGACATTAACTTTTTATAAAGTAGATAGGTTTTTAAATTTAATAATTATTGTGAATAATATATTAATAGCAAAAAAACCGGAAAATAATTTTTATATACTTAAAAACTTCAGATCAACGTTAAAAAAATACTATTGTGTTAATTTGAACATAACCACAATAAAATGAAGATATTGAGTTGCATAACAAGTAGCTATTAGTAAAACTGCGAAATAATTATGAGTTTTTACCTAAATAATTCTTTAAGTGAAACTTTAAAATAAAATTACAAACTTAACAGTCAGCTTATTGCTGTTCCACTATGATAAAAACATTGTGTTTAATATAAGTAATGATAAGGAATAGACAAGAAATTAATTTTCGTAAATTTTAACGTTTTGCTAGAAAAAACTGTATTTTGCAACTAAAATAACTAAAAATATCTTTGACAATTTTGCATACTTCTTTTCCTAACAAACGAAGTTAGATTTCTCATAAAATACGTTTTTTTGCATAAAGGGACTAATAGTTGACTTTTTTATTGCAAAAAATATGTGTATCATTTTTATGTATCTCTGTATCACACTGTCAAAGCATTTTATCAATTTTATTAAAAGGGAAGCTAAAAGAAATCAAGAAAGTCACATTAAAACAGCTGGGGTAGCTCAGCGCTTCCATTTGTACCCCTCTTTTTCGATTCACTGACCGACCAGTTGCCGTGCAAAAAATGGAGTGTTGCTGGCATTCAAATTTAAATGAGTTGCTTTACATAACCTTACGAATGAAAATGTAGTATTTAACATTGAAAATGCTCAATCAAAAATTAAATACGAAATTTAACTGTTTTAAAAAAGATATATTAATTCGAATTTTCGTGTACATAAAGATTAAGCTTTTCTCGATACATTGAAATTTTATTTTTTTACGATCCAATTTTACAACACCTATCGTCTGTCTACAAGCTTTTGCGTTATACCGGTATTATTTTCGTAATTTGTGATATTGCGTATTTTGTGCGGGGTTGAACGTATATTTGATAAATTACCGTTAATGCAGTCGTCTTTATTATTCGGAACTTCAACGTGCTTAATATTAGAGAAAAGCTTCCTGAACAGTATTTAACTATTTCCTTACAAGTTACACTATTTGGATCTCTATTTAACTATACTAAAAGATTTTGTAAGAAAATGTATAGAAAAAAATCCAACTCTATTTTCAAGTGCAGTCTGCATTAAAAGAAAAAAAATTTTGATTTTAGTGCATAAATTTTTTCCCCGTAATACTGTGAAGATATACTTGGTTAAGATTTATCAATTAAGCATGATCAATGTTCAATACTACGTTTGAAACTGTAACGTTATGAAAAATAACTCCTTTGAATTCAAATACCAGTCGTAGCCCATATTTTATCCCATGCGCACTGTCACCGGTTTGCCACCTAGTCGCTAGAGAGGGGTACACATGGAAGTACTAAGCTGTCCCAACAGTTATTATGTGACTTCCTTTTTTTAACTTCCCTTTCAATAAGAGAATAAAATGCTCTGGTAGTGTGATGCACAAATACATGAAGATAATACAGAAATTTTTTCGCAACAAGAAATTTGAATATCAGTCCGTTATTGCAAAAACAAACAATTTTTTTTGTCTTAGCTTCAGAGTGAACAAGAGAAAGGTTTTTTTTTTTAATTCATGTTTTCTAATCCCAAACTTAATAAACTTTGTTAGGAAAACTATAACGCAAAATTGACTAACATGAAGCTTTCTTTTGACTTGGACATAACAATTTTTCATAAATTTCTTGTAAGATTTTAGAGGGAAATCACTAATTTTTTTCTCTACTGGAAAACATAAGATTCAATCTTTTTTTTTGTCTTTAAGCAATGGACTACACCTCGAGGTGTCAAGGTGGTTAAGCGATGTGAGAGTGATTGTTGCGTCGCAATATATAAATATATACATACAACATACGTATGAGATATTGTGTCTCTGTTCTAATGTTGTATTAGCGCCTGTGTACGCAAACGAACGCATGTTTGTGCCCATGTATGCTGGTAGCTAGGACCCAAAATCCAAGCGTGGTGGCAGCCCCTATCGGTGCTGCGCCACTATCACTTAGCTTAACTGCTCGGTTAATTTTAACGGGCAGTAGTTGACTAACTCGAACAGCGTGCAGGGCTCCCTCGCGTCAAACCATTTTCTTCTAAATAATTGTACAACGTGCAATAAATCAAAATTCCAACGAATTTATCATGCCACTAACATGGCCTTATTGTCAATACAATGTTGCGTAGTATCGTATATCTGTGATTAAATTTCTTGTATCAAAGGCTTGTATGATCGGCGTGTGCTTGCGTGCATGGCAGTGGCCATTGTGCTCTGTGTGACGTCTCTTTTTGTTACCTCCATTCACTGTAATTCTGATTCCTGAGTTTGTCAATAAACGGGTTTTTTTTTATGCCTTGGGGCTTTTTCCCAACTGAAAGAGATTTATGAGTTTTATTTTTATATTTATAAGAAGGCTATTTATTTTCCAAACAAATAAATTAGCAAAAATTAAACATGGTACCTCATATGAGGTAGAAACTCTACCTCTTTTGTTTATTCACCAAACAAGTGACGTCACACGAGTGCAAGTGTGATATTATGTGTATTAAAGATGAAAGAAACGCGCACAACAAAGCGCTGCCATCTTGACTTTCTGCTTCTTGCGTTTGCTCTAAATTTACTCAAGATACAATAGCGCTCATCAATGACGCAGGTTAGTGGCGACAGCGTTGCCATCACATCAGTCCAGGGGGATTTACACGCAGCGAGCTATCCACTTCATCTTTGCAAATTTACAGATAAGTTTGCTTCTCGTTTACATAAACACACTCTTGTGGGATTCGTTATAGCGTATTATTAAGCGGCAATTAGTGTAATACTAAATCAATCGCTTTAAAAATGACCACTGTGATTGAAAAGCGGGTAACGCGTATGTCACAAAAATTAAATTTTTTGGATAGACTAATCAAGGCTCTTCAAGATTTTTGTAGATATGAAATCGCCAGATATAGTAAATGCTGAGCTGCGATTAAATTCAATTAGCAACATTTACCCTGAATATGTTCACAATCACGAAGAGTTAGCTATATTTCAAAATGACCATCTCAACATCGTTGCATTTAGCAAACTTGAGACTACGTACTATAGTCTTGCCACTCAAGTGCAAAAATTAAAAACACCCATGCCTCACCTACTAGAAAATTTGACTGCGCTCAATGGCACTTTAACCTTCATGGAGCGAGTTGACGTGCCAAAACTTGCGCCAATTCCTGTCTCAAAATTCGATGGAAACCATAAAAATTGGGTGGCTTAGAAAGCAAACTTTCAAGCTCTGATACACGATCGTCCGGAGATGGCAGGGTGTGTTAAGTTATCCCAACTAAAGGACCCCGTTCAAGGCCTAGCTGCAATCGTAATCGATGAATTTTAACCCAGCGACTAAAACTACGTTTTAGCATGGGAAGCATTATGCAGAGCTTACGATCAGCGACACATCATCATCAACGAACATTTTGATGCCCTCTTGAATTTGTCTCCGATCGAAAAACCGAATGCTGAAACCACTGCAAAATTGATGTACACAGTCCGTCAACATGTCAGCATGTTGAAGGCTATGCAAATTACAGTAGGTGACGAATTCATTGTATGCATTCTTGAAAGATGCTTACCAGCAGATATATTGTCACGATGGGTAGATCGAATATCGAGCAGTGAAATGCCCAAGTTAGATGCTCTGTACACCTTCATTCAGGGTTCCATTTTCAAACAATGCGAGATGGAAAAACTGCCTCAACGAGGACATCCATCAAAGAAGAGGGCCGGAAACAATATTACCACTGTTCCGTTTCTCGTCACTACATCTACACTTGCAACCAATGCGTGTCTTCAATGTAGTCAAGCCCTTAGACTTTATAAATGGCCAGCATTTAATGAACTAAAGTAAAAGATAAATGGGATTTAGTCATAATTCATAAATTATGTAAAAATTGCCTGTATGCTCACCCTCTCCCTTGTGCTAGCGAAAAGAGGTACAAAAAACATCAGAGAGATCATCATACCCTTCTTCACGCTGACAAACAATTTAAGGGCCCCAAAACAGGTAATTCTCATGTCTCTAAGGAAACATCTTCTGGGGCAACAAATTCATGACTAATGTCGCGTCAATCTTATGCTTCTAACATGTATCTTTCAGAATCTCAACTTATGACTACCGCAGCTTTAAGCTTTTAATCTAGAAAGGGAGATCATCTCATGGCACGTTCATTACTATATTCCTGTTCAAATGCAAATTTGATGACTCAAAGTTTTCTCAATCGATTACAATTACCTACTAAACAATGCTTTGTAAACATTGGAGCAGTTGACGATGCGAACACTGGCCCAGAAAAATATACAAGAGCTATTTTTTACTCCAATTACAATAATACTAGAAATCAATTAAATTTTTTGATTGTGCCTAAAATTGCAGATAGGGTGCCTAGTAAAACGTTTCCTAGAAAATAATTTAATATCCCTAAAAATCTTAAGTTAGACTATCCTCAATTTCATATGTCTAAGTCCATTGATGTTATATTAGCTTCAGGGCCTACTATTTCATCTCTTGCTATAGATCAAATTAAATTGAAAGGCGAGAACTCTCAGATAACTCTTTAAAAGACGTCTTTAGGTTGGGTAGTAGCCGGAGGATCAATGGCGAACGGATTCAACAACACCGTTTCATGTAACGCTGTAAAACTAGATCAACTTTTTAAGAGGTTTATGGTCGTCGAGGATCTTGACTATCATCCTGTCAAGGCTCACGAGGACATAATATGCAAAAATACTATGTCAAGACTACTACTCGAGATCGCTCGGGCCGTTACACTGTTAGATTGCCATTCCGATCCGAGAAGTTCGAGCTAGGTTCATCCAAGCGTCAGGCATTACAACGATTTGAGGCGCTGGAAAGAAAACTCAAGACAAATCCTACCCTCCAAGCAGAGTATGAGAAGGAGATAACCGGATATGTGAAACTTGGCCACATGACACTGTGTGAAAATGACACTGAGGATGGCTACGATTTGCCTCACCATGCGGTGATCAGGAAATCAAGCGAGACAACCAAATGCAAAGTCGTGTTTGATGCGTCAGCAAAGACATCTACAGGCATATCACTAAACGATATTCTGTTAACCGGACCTACTATTCAGGAAACCCTTTTCCAGCAAATTTTACGTTTTCGCGCTCATCCTGTCGTTATCACTGCAGATATAGAGAAAATGTATAGACAGATCTGGGTTCATCCAGACGATAGGAAATTTCAGAAAATCCTGTGGTACCACGAGGGAGAGATTCGAACTTTTATTCTCAACGTCGTTACGTTCGAGGTTAGAAGCGCCGCTTTTTTAGTAATTCGGACCTTACATCAGCTAGCTTCCGATGAAGAGATCAACTTTTCACGAGCTACAATGCTGCTTCGTCGTGATTTCTATGTCGATGGTTTGCTTACAGGTGCGAGGAAATCCTGGCGATCCGCAATGAAATGATTCAGCTCTTGAGTCGTGGAGGATTTCCACTGATTCGAAAATGGTCATCAAATCATCCGTCTGCTTTGGATAGTATACACAAGAAAATCTTTAATTTAGATCGCGGAATTCAAGGAAGTCCCATTAAGAGAACTTTAGGTATAATTTGGGATTCGCAACGCGACATTTTCACGTTTCTTGTGAACTCTGATAAGGGGTCATCCGTCTCAACTAAAAGAAGACTCCTATCACAAATAGCGAGAGTTTCCGATCCTTTAGGCTTACTAGGACCTTTCACACTTTACACTAAAACTTTAATTCAGGAATGCTGGGTAGCCAAAATCACCTGGGACGAATCCCTTTCTCAAGACATTCATGCAAAGTGGGTTGCATTAGCTGATCAGCTTCCTTAGCTAAAATGTATAGCAATTTCAAGATCCCTGCGATGTGATAATTCTTTTTTCACCAAGATACATGGGTTTTGTGATGCGTCTGTGAATGATTGCGGCGCTTGCCTTTTTATTCGTTCTACCGATTCATTCGGGAATGTTGCTATCAGACTAGCTTGTAGTAAATCTAAGGTCGCTTCATTGTGTCATAATACTATTCCTCGATTAGAATTGGCTGGTATCGCGCTCCTTAAAAAATTATATGTGGAATCAAAGAATCAGCTAGTTTTTCCTATTAAACGGGTGATTCTCTAGCCAGATTCTATGATTGTTCTTTGCTGATTAAAAAAAGCACCTCATTTGTTACAAACGTATGAGAGTAATCGAGTAGCCGATATCCAAAAACTAGGAGACGAGGCCAAATGGAGACATGTTCGTTCAAAGGACAATCCAGCTGATTCGTTGTCACGAGGACAATTACCAATTGACTTATTGAATAATTCTCTTTGGACATCTGGTCCTCATTGGTTGTCCCTCTCTAAATACAACTGGCCTCAGTCGCTATCCGTCTTCCCAACCAGTCTTACTGGTTTTGAGGAGGGAATCGTTTTAACTACGATTGTATCAGGAAGTTCTATTTACTCTCGATTTTCCGACTACGGCTGTCTTATCAGATCAATCGCATATCTTCTCCGTTCGAAGTGAGGTCAAGTGCAGATCAAGCTAAAGGCCGATCGAGTAAAGGTGTACGTTATTTATCTCCTTGCTAAATCACCAATACTGAACGTCTCATTTTTCTCTTGATTCAACGAGAAACTTTAAGCTTTGAAATCAAGCTCCTCAAATCCACTCAAAAACGAAATTCCAATAACTCAGTTGGTTCAACTAGAAGTCATGCCAAGTTTAATGAACTTAATTCTTTTTTTGATAACGATGGCCTGATTAGAGTAGGTGGTCGTTTAAAAAATTCAGATCTTCTTTTCAATCAAAAACACCCAATTTTAAATTATATCTAATTTAATTATATCAAACACCTAATTTAAAATGAAATGTAAGTAATAATAAGGAACTGGGTAATAATTTAAGATAGAAAGTATCAAAATTAAATCAATTAAATATTGAAGCAAAAATTATCCAATGTAAAAAAATTTTCACATGAAGTTTTTTTTCCTTTTGTAACATTATATTCAAGAAGCAATTCTTTAAAAGAACATTTTTTTAAAGTTAAAGCATTTTTGAGAACGATCGTTAAATTTCAAAGTTACGATCCAATTAATCTTTACTTAAATAAACCACTTCGTTACGACAGTCAATTATATGTAATACTGTCTGGATGCAAATATCTTAAAAACATTTTTGTTTCATTATAATTATACGACCATAATACTATTGGAAACATTGCTTGCGTAGAAATTTTTGAAAATATAGGCCGTAATCTTGGATTCGTTGGAGAAAATATTTTGATTTAATTTTTCAGCATTATCTTGTATAAAACTATCGACTAAAAATTAATTTGCATGGTTCCCGGTACAAAAATTGGTCTAAAATTGTTAAACCAATTTTTTCTTAACTTCACAAATTGTTTATTTTCACTCAGAAAATTTTTTTTTATTATCTGTGGACTACAAACAGAAAGTCTCTTGCAACTTTTTTCTAAAGTCGATACTTTATGTGATATTAATTATTAAGGTTTAAAAAATGTTTTTTTCATCCATAACAAACGATATTAAGAAACAACAGTTTTTAAGTTCTCAAAGTTTTTAAATACTTTTTTTTGGGCTCCTTAAAATATATCTGTATATTATAAATGAAAGACTTCGACTTTTTTGTACAGATATACTGTTTCATTGCTTAAGAGAGCCAAAAACAGAGTTGAAAAACAAGGAGTTACAATAAAAAAATACTCTAAATGCTTTGGAAATATGTTTAAGGATACTCAAAGAGTAGTTGAGAACTTGAGCAACATAAAAATCGTTGATTTTTTATATCGTTTTGCATGAATGAAAGCGGCTATTTTTGCATTTTTTTAAATTATAATAATTAATATTTCAAACACTATTAACTTTAAAGTAAATTTGCAAGCAAATTTTTTTGTTTAAAGCCCAAAGATAAAAAAAAAACTTTTCCGATTCAAAATAATTAATTTGCAAAGTTTGTTTAAAAAAAATTGCTTAAACAATTTTGAACCATTTTTTGGACCTTACAAAATGCAAACTTGTTTTCCAGAGATAATTTTGTATAAGATAATGCAAAAAAACTGAATGTAAATATTTTCTCTAAAAAATTTCCCGTTATGACCAGAACTATGAAGAAGTTGACAAAATTCTTTAATACGTGAAAAGAGTGTAACAAATAATGATACTTTTAGTAAGATAAAGAGTAAAGTAGTCAATGTAGGGTCCATATAAGGTTAAAAAAAAATTTTTTAACGTACAAAACGGATAACTTAATCAAGATTTTAAGTGTGGAGGGGGGAGGTCCATGTGACATGCAGAGGCTTGTTTCTAGTTTTTAACTAATATATTATTATTAAAGTTGTTGAAGAGAATTGGTACATACGCAGAGTTACTAAAAATATGCAAGGGTTGTGCACTAAGGGCTATACTACTGATTATAGCACTGATTTTTATAAAATGCGAGATAGTAGATAAACTGCAAAGAAGCTTTGCTCCTTTCGTAGGTTCTGAAAATCCCATACAATGATTTATCATCAGAATTATAGTCGTACTTCCTTATTTTAGAATAAAGAAGGTAAATTGCTACAAACAGTGTAAGCTATACATGCCTAAAAATTTACTACTATGTTCTCTTCTCATCTTTACACTGTCAAAATTTTGATACATGAATTCTTATACAGGTACTGTATGGAGAACTTGCACCGTTATTATTCAATGGATCTTGGGTCAGTAACAAACACATTTGCTACCGTGACTCAGAAGGAGGTATTTCACTTCTTGATATCTCCGATTCAAATAGTACAGCACAAACAATAATGCCTAAGGAAATATTTGTAAGTATTTCATCTTTTTGCACTATTCATACTCTTTATATAGTACGCAACAGTTTCAAGATAAGGAACCTGTTAAATTAAACATTAATACAGTTGCTCTTTATAAATGTATTAAGAAAAATTTTTGTTAACACTTTGATGTAAGACTCAAAAATTAGAGCTTTTAACTTTTGGCGCAATCACAGAAGGCACACGTTGTCACATGCTCTGCCATCTAAAAATTTTATTTATCTTTCCGTTTGCTTGGTTAACAGAGCCTAAACTATAGCAAAATAAAGGTGGTTCAAGAAAGAAAATTTGCCTTACCACCATACGCTACCATAATTGCTGGAGTAGCACTTCGCAATATTAGCATAAAATGAGCGTACTACATATTATATATATACGCTTTTTGTTAGTAACAAAAACTTAACATACAAAATTTTTTTTTAAAACTATCTTCCGCCTTTCTGTTTTACTACTGTCATTCGAAAATATTTTCTACCAACAAAAGTATAAACATGTATTTGTTGTTGCAACATTAAATCAATCTAAAATTGTACTGATATTATTAGAACAATCAATGTAAACCATAACAGTTAATATGACTTTTACGTTGATGCTGTATTGAAACAAAATATTTTTATGGGCTCCCTTTTTTTGGTGGGATTGAGCGATGCAACAATGTTTGTGCATAAATCCTAAAATGTACACCTGTCAGTTGAATAACAAATAACAGAACAAAATACTATACATAGAATTTGACACAAAAATAGGAATAATAATGTGTTTCAAAAAAATTCAATTTATTTATGTATTGGTTACAACAAAGCATGCTTACAAAAATGCAGATCTCTGCAAAAATATTTTATTTCGACAAATATTGTGAAGCTATTAATGTTAAAACAAGCATAGCTGTCTAGGTTGAAGACAAGTGGTTTTATTTATTAATATTTAGATAAAACTCGTTAATCTTTATCCAGATGTTTGTGCATATGAAACAAAATTTTTCCTTACGATTGCTCAGTCTAGCAACGTCCATATACTGTTAGCAATACCAATTATATGGTGCACAGTTGAAGGTTTTGATTTCTGATAAAACAATCAACTGTAATTAAAAAGAACACCTTAGAATGATAATTTTTTTTTAAAATAATGGTAATATTTTGTATAATTAAGTAAAGTAATTTAAAATTCATGAAATAATTTTTTTAAATTAGAAAATTTATGAAATTTATCGAGTTTGTGACAATTTTGCTCAAATCTTAGTAGATTCAGTCCAAACAACCAAGTCCTGTTTAGTTTTTTTTGACCCATCTATACTCTTAATTAAAAAAAATGTCATGCAGACACTAGTAGCATATTTTATTCGTCTTTTTATCTAATGTTCTTGTAAAGGTGTTTGTTTTACGGTATGTGATTATTTTTGCTTGGTATTTAACCGATTTCTCGAAGCTGAAATTATGTTTATATTAATAACAATTTTTAGTTTTAAAATGTTTGAGTTAAAAAAATAAATCTAATCAACAACCAAGTTATATCTTATCTGATAAGTAAGTGAAGTTAGCGAAGCAGGAAATCATCAATTTTTACAAATAATACAAATTATAAGGTTTCAAATTAGCACTAACAGTGTTGTAAAAATTTTCTCTTTTTATTAACTTATCTTACTTCTATGAACATTGGTTAGCCACTGCTTGCGCGCACACAGTAGTAAGATCTAAAAAATTGACCACAACGATAATTCTAATCCTACACAAGAGTATTTGTGGCGATGATTATAATTACGCTGCTGCTTTTAACATTGGAACCCGAGTTAACGATCCTATGTTTCTAGTTTTTCTTCGATTTATTTTTAAAGCAAGTCTAGAGTGACCTGGGCTGCTCTAGCTTTTTTTTCTCACACAGCTTAGTCACCAAACTGACGCTTCTAACATGAAGCTTAGTAACTTACAGAACTGATTCTCAAACCTTTATAGTTACCTTAGAGTACTTAAGGAATGTGAAGTGCAAGGAGCTTTTATACTTTTGCATTTTAGGAGGACACGTCAAGTTGGGAGTATGAATAACCGCAATCAGAGCTTGACACACACAGGCATAGTGTTATAATTATGCAGTAATTGATGGTTCAACTTGCTGATCTTTTGGATTTTACATTGGGTACAAGTTGCTATCAAAATTTTGTACGATACTTTTTATAGATAAACGCAGAAAAGAACAGTAACATTAATTATTATTCTCATTCTTGGATTTAGTAGTGTAAATTAATGTTGTGAAATGAGCACTTTATGAGATTGTTTGGAGATTGCACGCATAGTTCGAGTTGTGTGACGGTAGCTTGTTTCACAAAAAGTAAGTTGTTAGTCATACAAGTGCGGAAGCAGATATACAGTTCGACGTTTAAAGATCGCTAAGCATTCATTTTTTTATAATTTTTGAACGAAACTGTGTGTTCTAAGGTGACAAATATAAGGTTCATGACATGCAATGTCAAAATATAAAAATATTTTTCATGTAGATTAGGACATTGACAAGAAATCATCGATTTTGAGAGAAAACTAATGCAACCAGAGAAAAAAGTTAAACCCGACAAAATGTTAAATTCTTCATAGATTTATAGTACAGAGCCGTAATACCACGTAAAAAAAAAAACTTAATACCACGTAAAAAAAAGATATCCAGCAAAACTTAATTAATGGCAAGTTTAGAGGATATACGCCCAAGTTTTAAAATTATAATAAAGTTTGATTCCTACAATAAAAAAAATGTTCTTAAACATTACAAACAAATAAGTTTTAATTAATGCGACTTATTAAATCATGCTCTATAGTAATATTGTTTTTTAATTGTGGTGGATTTTGTTGCACAAGAAATGGAAAAATAATACAGAAAAGTTTTTTGTAGATAAGGAGATTTATGGAAATTACTAGTTCAGGAAACCTTATTCTATTAAAAGAAATTCCGACAAAAAAAAATTAATTTTGAATAACTCATGGATGCTCTCAATAATTGGAGAGCTCCTCCTACCTTTACCTTTCATCCAAGCTCTCTTCACTCTAACAGCTTAAATATAACTTCGTGTGTCCAAGGGTATAAAATAATATTCTTGATTGTTGTAATTTTTTTCCTTTTCTTACTCTGACCACTCATTCTAATGTCCTTTTTTATTTATGTTCTTATTTATAAGCCAATTTCTTGAAAAGCATCACATTTTCTGTAAAGTAATTACTATTTCTTACTCCAAACTTCATTTACTATTTAATTAATGTTATCAAAAATATAAGTCACTTTTTATATGGAAAGATTTTGGTGATATTTTTGACTTGTTAATAAACTTACTTTTTAAATGAAAACACTTAATAATCATCTATACAATGTATTTATATGCTTGTGCAGCGATTAATATGACACAGCTTTTAGACCATGTTACGGTGAGTATCTCAGTAAACTTTTTTCTAAGAAAAAAAATTCTAATTCTCTTAGTGATACTTACATGAAAAAAAGCTAGGTACCGTGACTTAAATAAAATTTAATGGAAAATATACTTAATGTTACAATTATATTTAATAATCAAATGTTTTCTTTAAGTGATTTTTTGTGTAGGCCTATTCCCCTCGTTATGCAGAACTTTACTTTTTATGTAATAAATATTTTTATAACTCACTATATTGGTAAATGTTCTGAGTTAAAAAATTCTCAGTTCACCATTGTTTCAAACATAATTTCTGTATTTCGTAATAATTAAATGAATAAGTTGAACGAATACTTAAATACAAAAATATAAAAAGGAAACAATATTTATAACACTTTACAAAAATAATGGCAGTAATGCATGTATTTAGATTATTAAGTACTCTGAGGCTCAACTTTGCAAAAAATTTTCCAGTTATTATTATACATCTTCAAATCAAACAAATTAAGATGATGTTTAGATATTTTAAAATTAAAAGTCTTACTGCTAAGAGTTAAAAATTAAACCTTACAAAATAAAGTGCATTTACTGCGTTCATCTCTATTTTGTTTTGTTTCTTAGACTTAGCATCTGTTCGCGTTTTTGTAACTTCATTCCAAAAATCTTCGACTTGAAAATTACAAAGCTCTCTCATGTTTCTCTTTAACTTTACAATTAAGATCTTTCGTGACCTCTTGTAAAGTATTTCTATTAAAAAAATTAAAGCTTATCTTAAGAGAATTGGTAAACACGAACTGCTTACTTTGTGGATAATTGTTGTCTTAGTTTCAAAAGTTGCGTTAAATTTATTGAAATAATCTGAAAAAACGTTTCCACAACATTTTTTGGAAACTAAGACTGAAGTATGACAAATTCATGGCAATAACATTAATGGAGCGACTTTCTCTTTCAACAATGTAAGAAAAGATTTTCTAGAACTGGTCATAATGCTAGCATTATCCCTAGCTACACCTGCAATACTGTTAAGAGGAACTCTATTATCTACAAAAAAGGCTTTTTTAACCAATTAGAGAGTTTTTTACTACAACACTGTTGGGCATAAAGTTCAATTTATGTTATAAGATGTGACATTAACTTCCTGTTTTTGGAATCTGTGTAGTTTACAGCTATGCACAAAAATTTTTTTACAACTTCTTTTGATGGACTCATTAAGCAAAACTGACAAACATTGCTTTCTGAAAATGTTTAGAAAATTTTAAAGTTAACTAGCACTCAGTACGTTTGTTATGAAGTAAATACACTTGTCTTTCTACATGCTCATTTTTTCAACAATTTCTAATTTTTTGCAGAGTTCTGAAATAAAAGGAAAGAAATCATCTACAAGATGAACTGGCTAGTTGTGCTTTATTGTAAAAATCAATTTAACTTCCTTGACTCGATTATCAAATTTTTTCTGGGAAATAAGGGTGACGTTATTTTGTTTGGTGCAGTTGTGACATTATCTTCATGCGTTAAAGGTGCAGCAAGCCTGATTAAGTATCTTTTTTTTTTTTTTTTTTTTTTTTTAAATAAATACCTACTTACGTAGGGTATTTATTTTTAGGCTTTATTGTTAACGAGTACATGTAGCCTAGGTACAGTAAAGCACATTTTACATTATATTTGTTACATATTACAAGTAATGGTTACGTATTACATTATTGGTTACACATTATTGGATACACTTTGAAGTTTTTTGGTACGGTGATGATGTCACATAGACCACCTCGAGAGCGAAGGATCTATGTGGTAGGTAATTTTTGCTGCCAGAAGGTCACCCAAACTCTTCACGAGGAGCGTTGCATGGTAAAAAAGCACATATGAAAAATCACAGAGGTACTTGCTCGGGAGCGTCGCACTGGCTGGGAATTGAACCCGCAGTCCCCCACGTGCCATCCCACAAACCAGCTGACCATGCCACCGCGCGCTCCCCTGGTTAAGTATTGTTTGTTGTAGCATGTAATAGTAACGCTACAAAAAAAGCAATGGGCTGGCTTTTTAAATTTGACTTTTCTTTTAAAAGCCACTGTTCAAACTGCACTTCTTCTTACCAAGCACCATGAAAAATACATAATTTTTTGTCTTTTTTGGCACATCAATATTACAAATGTTCTTTGGTCTTTATTTTAAAGACTTTGCCATATTGCAAGGCATTTTTTTACTTAGTGTGTCTCATAGAAGAAACAAATAAATGTATACTACAAGTACAAGTCATAAAAAAATTCAAGAAACAAAAGCTGGTGGTACAGTTAAGCGGCCCTCTTCCTACATGATTTCTAAAATAACTCATAAATTTATGTCAAATACTGTGCACATATTATTGCAACTTAAAGTTGAAACATACACTAAGACTTTTAGATTACAAATATTTTATGAATTATTTAAAAAATTTCAAACATCCGTACAATTGAACAAAACATCATATCAGTATGAAAAAGAAGCATAAAAAATTATAACGAAAATATTACGGCGAAATGTGTTAAATTATATCCTGTTCTAATGCATTGAGATAATATTCATTAAAAAGTGCTTAATAATTATTTCTCATTTTATATGCATCGATCTTGCAAGTAAAAGTTTGTTGATTAAAATTACATTCTTAAAACCACACAAAAAAAAGTGAGAAAAAATATGAAAGCAAAAGTTACGAAATTAAAAAAATCAATCACTTCATGGCTATATTTCCTTGAGGAAAGGCGCTTGGTGGTACCAAGTTATTCATTGCGACTACCCTATTTCTAGTCCTCACATTATAAAGCCCTGCAGTGACTGTTGGGAGCCTTTTGATACTTTTCTTCCCCACTCGTCCTTTTTTCTTCTACTTATATCTGAGACCCATCTGACCTGATTTCCTGGTTTCTTCACAGTATCCTGTTTTATAAGCCGTATCTCACATGGGTAGTGTTTTTCAGCTTTTTACATTGTACCACTGTCTTTCATAATACCTGTGCGAATATGTTGTCGCTCGTTTTACCTGCTATGTATTCATGTGTTGGCTATAGATAGTCGATCACGTTTTTCATATTTAATCACTGTTTTTTTCATGACGGTGACATCCTAAGAAGATCCAAGCTATCTCTTGTTACTGCTGGTATCTCGATGTAATACATAAATTTTCTATGAAGCGCTACTGTTGTTATCTCTGATATTTCTGCTATCTCTTTCTCTGTTATGTTTTTTTTCTTGAAATTTGCCTCTGTCAATCATTCCAGAAGTGTCTGCACCTTTTTGATGTGGCAATCATTTACTTTTTGGCCAACTATTACTCTGTACGCTAATTTAATTTTTCGTAGTGCTTCTGGAACTTTGCTAGTAGCTCGTCCCCTCTAATCTTTCCATTCATTACGTTTTTTTTGCAGTTGCCCTAAATACACACTTTGTTTGCCAGCTTGCTTCAATAATGCCTCTGTTTCTTGGCCTATTTGATTCCAAGCTACATTCCATATGACTTTTTATATTGACAGGATTGATCATATTAAACCCAGATTTTTTTCTAGTATCCCTGGATTTCTCTTGATTTCATCTATTTTTTCCGGGTGTCCTCCTACCAGCGTGGTTTCAACCCTAAAACATGAAATAGTTACCCCTTGTTTTCCGTTCACACTTTCATTCATCTTGATCTCCTAGGTCCCTAAATCACTATTAGTTAAAGAAAAGAGAAAAAACAAACGAAAAAAAAAATTCTGCCCTTTCTTTCTTATTCCATTTATTTTATTTTGTTTTAACAATAAGCATATATATGAATGGCCATGCGATGAAATTGTTTAAACATGTTCCAATAACGCGTATCGTTATGCAATATAGTAATAATACTAAACTGGCTTTTACTATAAGTAGTGAGTGCCACTTTGTCTTTACATTCAGGGATGTCGTTGCGTACAATATTGATTTTATATTTACATGTATTTATATTTGTAAGACCATGTATGTGTACGCTATAAGACGTAAGGTATTTAATAATATTTTTTCTTAAAAAATTTTCTGTTTGGCTCAAAAATTTTGTATTTCTTTTTCACGTCTTGTATCAGATACATGTCTATTTGTTTATTTTTTACGTTGAATGTATCGGTTTTCGTTACATTAGTATATGTATTCGTTTATTGTGTTTATTGTACATTTTGAGGGTATCACGCCATATTAAAGTGTGTCCGTGTTCTGGCAAGGATTAACTTGGAATAGTAGATGATTTTATGATCCTGCATTCCCGTAGGAAGCAGTATATTCCATCAGAATTAATACGGTACTTATTTTTGCTTATACATTATTTTCTTTTTTTACAACTGTATTAATATTTATTTTTTTTGTCTTTCTTCTCTCCTGTAGCAGAATACAGGGAGGAAATGTCACTGGAACTTTGTTGGATCTTCCTTTTCTCACTACTGCTCATCTGTCAGTATTTTTGCTGATTTTTCCCAGTGCTCCTCCTTGTTGTCCCTTGTGACACAGCAAAATTTTTGCTATGTTTAGTGTGAACATGATCTTTAAAGATTTGGTGCGGTTGCCCGAGTTTTTGAAGTGGCGCTTTGACAAACTTAGTATGCCACTGTAATTTCTCTCACCCAAAAAATCTACTTGTGTAGGACTCTGGCGTTCAATCCTGCATGAGGATCTCACCTGCGATATGCCATTATACCGTTACGTAAGTAATATTTTAGTGATCACCAGAACGTTTTACCTACTCTTGGTTTACTATACAGGTGTTTTTCGTTTTCTTAATGTTTATTTCTTCCTTTTTTTCTTTTCTTTCGGTTTAAATGTACTTTTTCTTTTCCGATGTAGGTAACGCATTTATACGAATGCTAGAAGGAGCCTACATATACTGTCGTCATCGGGTGTGGTTGCCATCGAGTTTTCATCATGATTGCGGCTGACATGCAGCTTAATACGGGTGCCTACCCTTTTCATAACTAACTGGTAATTCAGGTACATTGTCATTTGTTTTACTTTCCATAATAGTTGCTAGTTGTGTGCTTTTTATAAAAAAAAACTGTTTTAGATGAATGCACAGTGACAAAAAATGGAAACAATTTAATCCTGGCAGCTGTATCACTAGTTATTTTATAAAATTTTTTTTATGTAATTGAGAATTTACGATTATTTTTGAGCTCGAAAAGCTTAAAAATTAGTAAGGCATATTTATAAGCCAGAAAAAATTTAATAATTGAAGCATTGTACCTCATTTTAAACGTAAGATAAGACGTTTCAATTTATGTTTTTAATAAAGACTTCTTTTAATACATATTTTAAAGACGCCGATTATAAAATAGGCCTCCAAGGCCTGACAATCAAACATTTACCTTTTTCAGTGGTTAGTTCAATAGTTGAGTGAGTGCCTTAGAAGTTTAGGATACATGAGTGTAAGTATTAATAAATGCTCTTACATACATTTGTTGTCCTGTTGGACTAACTATTTGGACCTTAGCTGTCGCTAAGAGAACTGATTTTATGGGAATCGATGGTTGAGTTGCCAGAACAATTCAAGTAGATGTGCCTTTTTTGGCATTGGAGTTTTGCGAGTTAGTAGTGTCTTTTTTTTGCTCGCAAAGCATCAATATGTAATGATTTTGATGGCATATATTACGAGTGCTAGTATTTTTGCATGACTTCGGGGCATGATATCCCCGAAAATCTTAGTAGAGACTATCTTTCAGCTGAATACTTCTCTTGTCTTGCAAAAAATTTGATTTAAGTACTTCACAATTACAGATATTGTGATCCAAACTATCGCAGCAAGGTCAAGGATCTTTAGGTTTTAAGGCAGTTATTTGATAAGCAATAGTTACAGGAAACGAAGTATTCTTTTTACTAGACTTCGCTATTAAAGCTGCAGAACCTGACTTAGGTCTGAGCATATAAGACTCTAAAGTCAAAAATAGTGCATTTAAAAATTCTTCAAACTGTGCCAGTGTAGGCGGTTCAGTAGTAGCACCTAAATGCTTTTGCCAATTCTTGGCCGTACCGAAATTTAATTTATAAGAAACTATTCTTATAAAGAAGTCTCCTAGACCATGTTCTTGTCTCTTTCAAGCTTCCAGGACTGGGAGCGGCCTAACAGTCCCACCCATTAATTATTTAAGTTTACTTACTGAACTAAATCTATATTAGGTAATGTGATTTAATTCAAGATAAGTAAAGTTGAGGATGTGCAAATGAATTTGATGAAACTGCTCAAAAGATCTGTCAAGTTGTTTTTGCCTCGCAATTGCTTGGACTGAAGTTATTTTTGCTTGATCCGTCTTTTTTAAATGAGAGAACGAATTCTTTATTTTACTGTACAGGCCTTACTGAGTCTTGTAATAACCTTTCATTTTTTGACAATTATACTATACTAAAACTCTTTATACTAAATGGAGGATTAAATAAAAAAAAAAACTGCTATTGAGAATTCGAAATCAAGAGAAAAAACTTATTTAAACCTTAAAAAAGTCTGTAAACAGTATGTCCGAATGTGTAAGGTCGAACGTTCAGTTTGAACTACCATAAATTGGAGAATAACAGCCTTAGCTAGTATTCTAATAACCAAGAGGAAGTCTATCACTAGCCATTAATCTTCTCTCCAGTCCTACAATTTTTTATGTTAATATCTAATTTCACCAAATAGAGTCAGTATTTTACCACTTAAATAATTATTTGTATTCCAAGGTGCTACTCATATTGTATATTGTATCTATGTATAAAAAACTTAATACACCGCTTTCTATACCATACACCTATGAAATAAAACGCCCAAGTAGCTAAGCGTCTTGTTTACTAATTCCAATCTTATTTTCTTCAATATTAAAAATTAATCATTGCTTGCAATACAACGTAAGCATAACTAAATATAAATCTACTTAGCCTACAAAATTCTTTCAAAATTTTCGCTCGTTTTATATGAATAAAAAGATATAAGTTATACAAGATATATTATAAGCAATAAAAACCGAGACAAATAGTTAATTTTTAAATAACTTAAGAAAAAAAATAAAAGGTGCCATTTATATATGAAGACTAAAGTAATCACTTAATAAAAAGGAATGTATTATTAAAATAATCAAAATTTGTAAGGGTTCAGAAAAACAACGATGGACGCAACAACAGCAACCACATAATAAGAGAAAAAGTATACGTAAATGATTCAGATTGTTAGATAGTTTGGCTTTTTTTGTCAGTACTTACTTAGACTATGTTGTGTTTACTTCTCTACTTGGTTTTTAGTGACTTGCCTTTCGGACTGTGTACTCAATACGTGTTGGTTTTGGCGTTATTTACTTTTTTTTTTCTTTATACTACATTATTATTTTCTTTTGCTATTCTACGAAAACGGCTCTTTCTGCCGTGAATCTGGATGATTTCGTGCACCATCTGCGTGATTTTGCAAGCTTAGCGTATAACAACACTCGTGTTACCGGATTTGTAGCTGTCGACAGTAGCGTCTGCACAATATATATACTAGTGGAGCTCCTCCCTCTTGCACGCTTCACGTGCAATTCTCCAACTTTTGAATCCGTTAAATACTTCATTGTTCAATAAATAAAATGGTGGAGCTTAAGAGTATCTGACAGTGGCTGAGTAAAGCTAAAACTAAGTAACTTGCTACAAAAAAAAACAAAAATTTAGACAATTATCTTATATTTCACAACCATTCTGACGAACGCTGCGTATAACTGCTCTGCATTTTTGTATTACTATGCACGTATATGTTATCGTCATTGGCATAGTAAGAAATCTCGTCAGATTTAATTATGACATTTATTACTTACACAAACAACGGGTGTGCAATCTTTCGTCCAGTATGCTATATTTAATTTAATTTCAAGTCATTTCTTTCCGTCGTATGAAATATACTTATGCCAGCGGTATAATATAGTACTTCACAAATACATGCTGTCCTCTGGTGATAAATTTTTTGATTCTTGCTCTAAATTGCACAAAATCACTAAAATATATAAATATTCCAGAACATTACATTTTTAACTCTAAAACTAAAATTTGGAAAAAAGGGAAAATTGTAATGAAAAAAATTTCTGTAGGTAGATTAAACATAGTATCTCCAAAACATAATAAGCGCTTCTTTTAAGAACTAATTTTAAACAAATTATATAGGGTTACATCATTTAAAAACGTTAAAAAACATAATAGAATAACATCTAAAAAAATAGAGGATACTGTAATTGCAATAAATTTATTCAAACATAATTCTGAAATGGATAATATTTTTAAAGGAAAAATAACAATTGATGTTTCCATACCAGTTAAGACAATGTTTTGCGTTGTTTTTGATTTCAGAAAACATTTTAGGAGATAAAATATGGAATGACTGTAAAAAGTATTTTACAGTAGACTTTGATAATCACAATAATGATAATTGTGCTCTTCAACATAATAATCAAATTTTAGTGTCGGAAGGTGAATCATGTGTCTTTTAGTTTACCAACACCAACCATTAGCAACTATATACAAAATTACAATATTTAGGAAATATTATGCAGTAAAGAAATGTTTGATAAAATGTACATAAATTTTAATCACAATAAAACAAAAAGATTTTTGAACTATTTGTTAATAAGATAAAAAAGTATATTTCATTGATGGTCCTGAAGATTCCGGAAAAAACCTACTTATATAAGACACTTATTTATTACTTTCTTTCCAGAGGTAAGAATATTTTACTAATGGCTGTATTACTACCAAAAAGTATGACTAGTAAAAGAACTTTCTGTTAACCTCTAGACTTAGAAAATATTGAGAGTGTATTTTTAAAATTTGAAACTGAAAGAAAAAATCAAGGGAAGTTGATTTAAATAAATTGGACGAGGCTTCTGTGATTCCAAAAAAATCCCTAGAAATCGTTGATAGTACGTTGAGAGACTTGTGCAATACAAAGCTTTGCTTTGGTAATAAACTAATAGTATTAGGAAATTTTCGATAAATCTTTCCAGTTACAAAAAACCGTAATAGAGCTATGATAATGGAAGAAACTATTAAATCATTATTCTCATAGAAATCCTTCAAAATTTTATGATAATAAAATAATATTCGTTCTGGTTATTTAGAATTTTTAAAATTATTAATGAGAATTGAAGAAGGTGATATAGAAACATTCAACATTTGTAAATCCTGGATAGCAGACGTTGTCTGTACTCAAATATTTGATAATCACAGAAACTGTGTTGGTAATAACGTAATACCAATTTCAGATAATAAATACACTTTTTTCAAACAATAAGATTTTAATTAAAGAAAAAAAAAACTAAAACTTGTTACAGCATCGATACTGCAACCTATAATGGTGCTGATAAATAAGATGATAATATTTATATTAATTTTCCGATAAAAATGTTAAACAATATTCGTGAAGGCTTGCTACCTCATCAACTTCAATTCAAAATAGGTACAATAGTAATGTTTATTTGAAATTCGAGTACATCAGACGGATTATGTAACGGTACACAATTGCGAATTACTAAATTGTTGAAGTATAATGTAGAAGGTGAAATGGTTACGGATAAAAAAATAGGTTATAAAGTATTTTCTTCCAAGCATTGCATTAAATACTAGAAATAATTTCTCATAACCTCTTATTTTATATAGAAAACAATTCCCATTAGTTGTAACATTTGCTATGACTATTAACAAGTCTCAAGGTCATAGTTTTGATAATGTGGGATTCTACTTAAAAAAATCTTTATTTTCTTATAGTCAATTGGACGTGACTTTATCGAGATGCAAAAATGAAAATGGAGTTTTTGTTCAAATCGATAGAGAAAACATTTTAGATATTAAAAATATAGTTTGGAAAGAAATTTTTGATCATAAGTCTTAATGTATCTAATAATAACAACATGGTTTTAATATTCTTATATGTATGGACAAAATTTATAACCTAATAATACATCTCATGGATGTGTATTGCGTTTATCTATTGTACTGGTTTCAACATCAATTTAAAACAGAATAGGAATAGACTTAAGTCTTCGTGGTTTGATAGGGCTTTATAAAATTATTTATAAAATGAGTCATCTTATTTTGAAACTTCCACGGTTTGTATTAATGATAAACTAAATGTAATTTGAATTTATGTATGTATTGGTATTAGTAACTTATATACGAAATAAAATAATACATTCATCTAAAAATTTTATACATAGCTTATTATAAATGCTAACAAAAAAAAAGTTCTTTGCACCAAGAACTTTATCTTTACAAATAAATTGAAATACAATTGATATAAATTGGTTTCTTGTTGTACTTAGTTGTATAAATGGAATGTTTTTTAATTGTTCGTACGTATGGATTCGATCTAGTTGCCTCCTTGGCGGTGTAAGAATATAGATAAAAAAAAATTTATTGTAAGAAAAGAAACATGCTCTTATTACTTAGAATTCTCTATAAATGAACATTTTCACAGTACAAAAATATATATAACATATTATTTTTAAAATATATTGAATTGCATTTTTATTGAAAGACTTTGGGTAAAACATAGACAAATAAATAATCTTTTAACTACCAATATAATTGGTTTTATATGGTGTAACGGTGCTTGGAATGCCCCACACAGTTAACTGTACAATATAAAAGTTAACTTTATAATTTATTATATAATAATACTAACGCTTTACGCAACGACCTCTTATAAATCAACTATGGCTTTAAATTTCTTCTTGACGATAAGATAAATCATGGCGATAAGACAGTTTTGTCTTAAAGTAATTTAATAATAAAGCAGATCGAAAATAATAGATTAATTCATACATGACACTTACACGTCTGTATACACATCAAGGTACGAGAAAGACGGTATGACCCCTATTAGGTTTCCTAAAAGTAGTGTGGGGGTGGCGAAGGGTGGTCCCCCACCCATCGTGTGAAATTCCCCACCGAGATAACTATATAATATAGGATGATATACATGTAGTAGATGCAAGCGCTTGCTATATTTTAGTACATAGATCACGCACAGTGATGAGACAATCTCTACGTCACACAGTGATTGACTAAAGCCTGTGTTGTTGCACAGGCGGAAGCGATTAAGAGTACACTTACACTTATGTGATAGTATATAAAAGCCTACTTACCACATTGAGGTAGCAGTCTTTAAAAGGATTTTTTTTTAATTATATCATTTTAAATTTTTTTCGTCCCTTCTTTTGTGGTTTTTAAATTTTTATTGCTTCTTGTAAGGTTTGTATAAGAAAACTTTTAACTACTTTTAATTTTCATTTCATAAAATTCGAAGCTTCAGTGTTCAATTTTTTGTATTTTCTTTATCTGCTAGTTTAAAATAATTTGTAACAGGATCTGATAAAATGAGACGATCATAGATTACGTCTTCTTTCGTTTCAGATCTTCTGAATAGTTTACTGTGCGTAACCTGAGAACTGCGAAATACTTTATTGTTGCTTTTCTGTGCTTCTTCTTAAAAACTTCATTGGGTTGTGGAATTTTTTATAATGTCACATCTATGAATAAATACCTTATGTACGAAAGAAAGTATATTGTACTAAGATTACAATAGTACGCCTATTTCTGCAGTTTTTAAGCAATAACAGAAAAGAAAGTCGGTTGCCTCTCTAGTTCGTGAGGCTCTATTGAAGCAGCCTACTGAGGGCACAAGTAGGCGCGTCAGGCGGCGAGCGTGAGTTACTCATTAGGCAGCCTACATAACCTACCTTTATCTTACTTCTCGAATAGTATATACAGTTGTATCAGCTACAGTTGCAGTGTAAACTGTAGCGTAAAATTATACACAGGTACACAAGTTACAAGTGTCTTTCATTGAGTCCTATACAAATAATTGATGAGTATCCTTATGCATATGAGACTGACAAAATAAATCGACATTAAATTTGTTGTCAACTAAACAAAGTTTCTCAAAGTGCTGAATTAGAAATAATAATTGTTCCTTCAAAAAATTTTAATAAGAACTATTTAAAAACCGTACTAAGATTATGGAATTTGACATTCAACAGCTTGTACACTGTCATTTAGATGTCCACCGTCAAATCAAGTTCATCTATTATTTAATTTAATAAATATGTTTTTGTATGAAAGAAAAGTACACTGCAGTGAAAGCATTTAATTTCTATTAATTTCTTGGTGATCATGTGAATTTTGTCTAGCAATGTCTTAGTCTCTTGGTGATTTTGTCTAATTACATCATTATTTTTTTTAACAAATTTGAAATTTATAGTACGACAGTAAAGCAAGGCAGACAATTTATCATCAACCCGTTGAGATTTTATTTGTGATGGATCTTATCTTAAATAGTACAAAGTTACAGCTAAGTACAGATGAATCAGTCTAATGATTTCTATAAGCTGTGACTTCATCGCTCAAACTGTGATCCATAGAACAATGACTCAAATTTAAGGTTGTTTTGTGGTTTGTTACCCTGATGAATTATCAAGCGCGATTGCTCGACGTGCTTACAGCGTTAAATGGCAAACTGGGCAGACCTCCGTGGGCTTATCAAGGGTTACTGCCCATTATGTCATACGAAAGTAGCGTATCATATTCGCCTTTTTATCTCACATTTTTCTAGAGGTCTTTGTCATACAGTAGCTATTTTATTTTTCTTCGATATTCAATTTATTCTTTAAGGTAAGAATTATGTGTCAATTAATAAGAATTATTAGATCTTGAAATGTTTCATATAACTTAGTAATTGGAATGTTCTTAAATTAGGAAAATTAATTTAATCAACAAGCAAGTTACGTCTTATCTGACAATTTAATAAATTTAGAAAAGCCAGCAACAGTTTATTTTACAAATAGTACAAATAATATAGTTTCAGATTTGCATTTACAATGTTATACAATTAATAGTTTCCTTTATCTAACTTACTTCTATAATCGTGGGTTAGCCACTGCTTGTGCGCATGCGGTTGCAAGATCTTAAAATATTGACCGCAACGATGTTCCTAATCCTACACAAGAGCACTCGTAGGAATGACAATAATTAGGCGCTTGTTTTTGATGTCAGAACCCAAGTCGACTGTCCTTTCTTTCTTGTTCCTCCTTGAATCACTTTTTAGGCGAGTTTATGGTGGCCTGGTTTTCTCGAGCTTCTCTCATACAACTTAGTCACCGAACTAAGTCTTACATTTACTTGAAATGCACGCTTTTAACACCTAGCCTTATTACCGAACTAAGTCTTACATCCACTTAAAAGATGCAGCAGAACTCACTCTCCAACCTTTATAGTTACTTTGGAGCACTTGATGAAAGAGAAAAGGCAAATATTGTTGAGTGCGGGGAGTTTTTATACTCTTGCGTTTAAGGAGGACACGTCAAGTTGGGGATCCGAACGACCAACCAGAGCTTAACCTAATTTATTAATTAATTACATTCGACTGACAGGAGCACAGTCCTGGTGCAATAATTTTACAGTAATTGATGGTTAAAACTGCTGATCTCTCGAATTTTACATTAAGTACAAGTTGCTGTCAAAATTGTGTAAGATATTTATTGTGTACGTCCGCAGTAAAGAATGTTAAACTTGTTGATTAATCACAATATTCGGTGTACTGATGCGAATTGATTTTGAAAGATAAGCGTTTTAGAAGATTGTTTGAGGTTGCACGCGTAGTTTGAGTTTTGCGATGGTAACTTGTTTTAAAAGAAATAAGTTATAAGTCACGTGATTGCAGAATCAGGTATACCGCTCAATGGTTTGAGGTTGCTGAGCTTCTGCTTTTTATAATTTAAAAACGAAACTCTGTGTTTTAAAGTTATGAATATAAAGTATATTATATGGGATGCCACAATAGCTTAGTTGTTAAGCTTTTTTAGGTTAGTAAATATGCATTACTTAATTTCAAATTCCTGGCACTTTTGAAAGAAATAACAAATCATTAATATAATTAAGAAAATTTTGTGAAAGTACGATTAATACAGCTACGAATATCTAATTTACCCTATGTTCTATTACTGTGGAACAGTCCAGCAGACGGTCTGCTCGTCACCGAAGATGTGAGTGCTAATCTTGTGTCGTCTTATGACGACTGTGTGCGATGTCTCTTGGTGGTGTTGTTATCTGTAAATGACCTACGTTGGTCCATGAATGCTCCTGACAGTGGACGAAAAATGTTGGGGGGTAAGAGAAAAGCAAGCTGTGTTCGTATGGCTCGTGAGCTCGTAGCCCCCGTTAAAAAAGTGATGATTTTTCATTTACAGTAGTTGCCCTTTTTTCCTGTTCCTTCATGCTCCTTTTAATTTTACAAATATGCAATTAGAAATATGCTTTTTTCTTTTTTTTTTATATGCATATTAACATCTTTATAGCTAGGAAATTATGTTTTGTGTCTGTCCTGAGCATATACTTTTGCACTAATCATATTAACCCTATTTTAACGCTGGTTTGATAAGAACATTTTTATTTTAGGCCACGTTTGATACATTTTTTTTGTAAAATGGAACGAAGGAAATAAAATTGAAATATATTTGTATTAATGTTAATTTTGTTATTTTCATCTATTAATATTGTATGTTTCTCTCTTTACCTTCACTTCTTAGCCTGTGCTGACCTTGAAAGTAATGCATCTCCATTTTTCTCATCTATTTAGTTCCGTGTATCTTTGTTAAATGAATCTTCGTGGTGCATCCGAGAATTTAAAAAGAGAAAGGGTCTCCAACAGAAGAAGTGTTTATTTTCACGTTTGCTTTTACCCTATATTCGTCTATATTGCTATTATTCGTAAGTTACTGTCGAGGTGGAAAGCAAGTTTGTCTTAGTCGGTTCCGATGGCTCTTGGTCCATCTATTTTTCCTTTTCCTTATCTTAATATCTCTTGGACGTTAAACTTTCAGTCAACATGTTTTCATTATTTTTCCGTATGTAAAATTTATATTTCTCCGTTCCTTTGTAACTCTACATTACAGTTTATGTCATTAATGCCGACTACCTTGCACGGCCTCTCGTATTGATCGTCAAATTTTTCTTGAGACGTTTCCCTTAGTACATATACCATTTCACTTTTCATAAAAAAACTTATGTTCAGCTTCCTGTCATAGTATTACTTTGATTGGTATTTATTTTGTTCCTGGGTCATTGCTGTCAATTTTCGTGACTTTTGAGGCTTGATGGGAGAATTGCCTAATGGTTAACTATAAGCTCGTAAGGCTAAAATTCTGTGCTCTCTTGCTCCGACGTATTGCAAGCAAGCATATACAACGGCAGTAGCTTGTCCTATTTCTCGGTCTCACTAACGTAAGCTTTTAAGTATTCTGTTAGGATGTGATTCATGTGTTTAATTGCATTATTTATCTAAAAAGTAAATACCGTGCTTCTAAGTTTTTTAAATTTGAATAAGTGTGTAAGCTCGTCCATCGATTTACTTATAAAATGCGTTCCCTGTTCCGATAATAATTTTTCTGATGTTCCAAAGTACTCTAGAAACTTATTTGTTAAGGCTGCAACCTATTGTTAGTTGCTGCTTCTTGTATTAGTATTAATACGATAAACCAATCCTGTATTCATAGGGTACGTGTGTAGCCGTTTTTTAGAGACTTATTAATTTGTCCATAATAGTCAATTAAGATTTTTTCAAACAGTCTGCTGGGCGTGTCTGTAATGAGAAAAGCTTGCTTTGTTTGGTACACACTAAGTTCTTGGTCTGACATAACCTGCATCCAAGTATAAATTATCTTATGTTGGCCCCCATGTTTCTCCAATAATAACTGCTCACTATCTTATTGTAGGTCTTGTTCATTCCTTTACGACCCCCAATTGTCGTTTTATGGAGTTCCTTAATAACCTTTTATCCACTGGAACTATAACTAAGTATTTATGTAGAAGGTCTCTGTGATCTTAAGATTCTTGGAAATTCTCTCCAATTTTTCCACAAAGTGATAATGCCTATCAATTTTATTTAAATAATTATTGCGAGTGCCTCAAGTGATGTAATGCATTTCTTAATGTTCGATTTTAGCGTTTGTTTAAAATGCGATTGGATATACATTTGGATTACTGTGGCCTTTTTCAAATTTGTTTTTATGATGCCACCAACTGTCTTTTCTTCATAATTTAGGTTTACTTTGTCTATGTATCCATGCTCGTGAAGGACAGTCATCAGTGAGTCACAGTTTCTCATGATAATTTTTTCTCACAAGCTTTCTATTCGTAGCATTACATAAAAATATGGTGGGTATCTATACAACGTATTTAGTAGCATTTTACGGTTTTTGCATTGTTTTTTTTGGTGCACGTCCAATTCTAAAGATGATGTTCTTATTATTCCCACCTTTTTTTTCACATTGCCTTCATTGCACATGTAGGCTAATTCATCATCGGTTTGACCCTATGATAAGATATGTTCTCCACCGTTATTCAACGGTCTTATTGGAATATTTTTTCCCTCATTCTCTTCTGTAATATGCACTATTTGTTTCAGTGACCTACATCTTTCCCTTGTTCGTAAGATGGCTCTGCTTTTTTACTCTTTATAGATTTTCTGGCCATCAGCCCCACAGTGGACTATTTTCCGGAGTTTTACTCAAAACCTAATATCTCGAGAACGAAAACAGATAGAAGGTTGATATTTTTAGTAATTCTTTGTTGTTGTGTATAGAATTCAGCAGAAATATTAATTAGGCCAAGAAATACAAACCTAACCTATAAATTTAACCTAACCTTGAATTTTGAATTATCTGGAGACCTCACGCAGTGTCAAAGTTAGTTTCCTTTGTATTATCTTTTCTTTTCAAAAAAAAAAAATCAGAAAAAACAATTTATTACGCTGATAAATGGAAACCTAACCTACAAATTTTCCTCAGCCTCAAATTTTTGGATATCTTGATAACGAAAACACATTGAAGGTTGATTTTTTTTTGTAATTCCTTGTTAATGTGTAAAGAATTCGGCAGAAATATTAATAAGGCCAAAAAATACAAACCTAACCTATAAATTCAACCTAACCTTTAATTTTTAATTATCTGGAGACCTCACCCAGTGTCAAAGTTAGTTTCCTTTATATTTACTTTTCTTTTCAAAAACAAAATCAGAAAAGATAACTTATTACGCTGATTAATGGAAACCTAAACTACAAATTTTTCTCAGCCATAAATTTTCAAATATCTTGCAAAAGAAAACACGTAGAAGATGGATTATTTTTTTAATCCTTTTGTTTTGTAAACAGAATCGAAAAAAAATATTAATTGGGCCAAGAAATGTTATCCAATTAATATTTTTGGCCTTGCAACCCTGCCAGTGCTAATATTATTGCTCGTAAAAACGTGTTTGGAAATTATGTGCAACCCATGGGAATTTTGATATATTGGCAGTGCCCATACATAATATAATATAATGTGCTATCACCAGATATTCTATTATATCACTCTGTTAAGAAAGTGGGTGACAACTACCAACTATTATTATCGTTGAGTTTTCTAAAATTTATTACCACTTACTAGCTTTTTTCGCCATCAGGCCTTGCATTTTTTGGTATGAACCTCATGGTTAAGCTGTATGACGAATCTAAAGGATTTATTATGTTACGTCTTTTATTTTCAGTTTTTCTTTCTCGTTCAACGCTACTGTAACATTAAGATAATTCTCTGGGATTATTGAGGCTTTCACGCCCGTATCAGCATAAAATGTCACATCTTCGTTTATATTAGGGCTTTTTAGAATAACTGTAGGTTATGTTTACCCTATCTTCGACAAAGTCATTTTTATTGCACGAAATAGCTGCTGCCTATCTTTTTTTTAGCCTTGGAATGTTTTTCCTCACCCTAGCGTCGTTTTATTAAAGCTTTTCTGTTGTGCTCGGGTTCCGTCAATAATTTATTCTTGTATTCTGTGTGACATAACACAAAATCGTGTGATGTTTTCTTTGCTTCCAGACCAAGCATCCGATGACATTTCGTTATTGGCAACTGCCCTATCTGTACACGTCGTGGTATATGTCTCAGATACCTTATGCTAACAATTATCCACACCCTTTTTGAACGCTCTTAACTTTTTCTCGTAAGTTTCTTCATTAATTGTGCTGTTTTGCTTGACGATTAGAGAACACGTCGTATATCCTGGGAGTTTAAATGCTCATTTTCAAAGCCATTCCATCGAGCATCCTGCTCACTTTCATAATTTTTACCGTAATATCTATTACTATTGATACCATCAGGACTGTGACCTCCTTCTTTGTCATGAATATTATTTTTTCTGGCATCATACTTATAACGATTATTTTTTGTATAATTATTCTTCGCACAAGTGTTTCTTCTATAAGTTCCTCTACTATAACGCCCCTAATCCTCACCAAGATTACAATAATTGTTGGCTCTTTTGCGGTTATTATTATCATCGTTACCACCTTAATTATAATGTCTACCATTATTGGCTTCTTTCTTCATTTCCTCGAGCAGTTTTGGGTTTTTTGTTAATCCATTTTCTGCATTCTATTATTATTCCTAGCACCTCGTTGTACTACATTGTTGTAGCCTAACTGTATCCTAATGTATTATAATTTGACCCTGGATCCAACGGTGTATCTGTTTGTTGCATACTACTAGAGGACAATTGCATAGTCGAATCCTGAGGGTTATCTTGTATGTTACCTTTGAAAAAGTTCTAACTGCTCATCTATCGACGGCTCAGTTAGCCAGTCAAAAGTAGGGAAAAGGTATTTTTTATTTGTATACATGTTGTCATGACTTTCTTTGTATCCAAACCCTCGCCTTTCTGTCCTATAGTTTGATGTATGGTTGTTTTCTTTTGTTTCTGGTGGGCTTTTTTCGTAACTCGTGCAAATCTAAAAGCCACGAATGAAGAAACCCAAGAATAAATTTTGAGTCATTCATACTAGGCTTAATAAATGTCACTTTACGTGAAATAAATCATTTGTCTTTACTCCGAGAATAATTTTCTGCTCAATAATAAACTCGAGAAGAAACAGTACTCATATCAATTTTTGAACTAAATAAGTATTTATTTACCAAAGAGAAAATGTACAAAAACATAATCTAAGGAAAATTCACGAAAAAAAAATGTAACTATTTTAAAATAATAAAATCATATTAAGCAAAAGCCAAATCTAGTACGATACGATAATTTATTGCGTCGTTCGTACAGACGATCAATTGTGACTTGAAAAAAAGAGTATGTTGAAGCTTTAGACTATTATTCAAAGTAAATCGACACTCTTGCGAAACTCCAGCGGGAGGTAAACTTTTCTGCTGAACTGCTTTTGAGGACACGTCTTTGGTGCCAAGGAACAACAAAATGGCAACAGCAAAATTGTTGCTAATTAGACTTGAGCAGCGAAGAAAGGACCGCTGCACGGGAGCGCCTTACTGTTGCAAAGGTCGAAAGGCTAGATTGCCAGCTCGTGGCTGTCGCTGGGCGTAGGAGCAACGAAATAAAAAAAACAACTGAAGGATTACACGTAGAGGGGGCCCCCGAACACGCACGCAAAAGAGTCAATTACGCTTCATGCGTGAGTGCGAGTCTCCCCGTCCTCCCAGGAGTCTGTTCCTACCGCAAATCAAAAGGCCAGCAGCCAGTGTGCAAAAAAGTTTACCTTATACATTCCCACTGAAGTAAGCAATGGTTGTTATAATTTTTCTCATTTAAATGCAGTAGTGACCATTCGCAGAATGGGACAAAAGTTTGTTCAATGTTTGTATTTTCTTGCTCTACCATTTTGATATACTTTATAACTCGTTCTGCCCAGCCATTCTACATAAATTTATTTGATTACGTTTTTTGTTTATTATAATTTTTTCTTGAATTGTATTCTCTTTTAATTCTAATTTTTCTGGTCCAGTTTCCATCACCTCTATTTCTGCTGATTTATTTATTACCTCTGCTAATTTTATACAAGGATTTTTTCGAAAAGAAATTTTGGGTTTTGTATTTTTAAATGTCGTCAGCAAGGATTTAATTTTTTTTATTCATCTTTTTCTAGAGTGCATACGATTTGGGGTAATGTTCAAGCATAATAGTGATTGTATCTGAATCTTCCTGTGTCATGAAAGACGTATTGTTTAAATAAACCATTGCATTGTCTGTTTTTATCCCGTGGTAAGATATTATTATTAATTTTTTTAAATTATTTTTAGAGTAATGTGCTCTTAATTATATTAGTTGGTATCAGTTTACACACGAAGAAGTGGCAGAAGGAGAAAAAAATTCCCATTTTATTTTTCATGTTGTAATTTTTGTTTTGTTTACTTTTAAAACAAGTGGAACTAGCCGTATTAACTTTATTAAGTATTATGTTTTATTTGTACGTTGTTGTGTTTGCAGAGCAACCCCGAGGGACAATGATTATAAATGTTTGGAAGAAAAAAAAAAATTATTACTAGCTTTGGGACAAGGGACGAGATGATAAGCGTCAATAAAACACCAGTCATCTTCTAAATGATGGATTCTTCTGAGAATGGTTGTTGACCCTTATTCTTCCTTACTCGTCAGCGAATACAAGTGATCACCATAGTTTTTTTATGCCTCTTGTTGCACCACACTATGTGTGCTTCCCAATGATTGCCCAAAATTTCGAGATATTATGGGCGAAGGTAAAAAAAATAAATTTATTCTTATTACCAAGCCCACTCCACATATAGCACCAACACTGTTACGTGGAATTCTAACGGCTGAGGGTGCTTATCAACAACACGGCAGTTAAACTTTGTCAATCACTTTACTGCTATATTTCCTTGACGAAAGGCCCTTGGTGGTCCCTAGTTACTTATTGCGATTATCCTCTTTCTAGTCCTCGCGTTCTTAAGCCCTGTGGTCACTGCTGCTGGCCTTTTTATGCTCTTTCATCCTCCACTCATCCTTCTTCTTCCTAGCAATAGCTAAAGCCCATCCCACACAGTATGTCTCATACTATACGTGACAATCAACTTCTTCAAATTTACCAAACAAAAAGTTACCTTACATTGGCAAAAACGTTTATTATTGAGCATAATAGACACATTTTTAAAACCCAAAAATCTCAGCCACACCTAATAACAGCAGAAAACAGCAAGCAAACTTAGTCCATTCACTTAGCATTACACAAAAAATATCTAAATTCCATGCTCTCTACCAAAATTATATTTAATATTCTATAAATACAACTTTTCTGACAAAAACTGCTCTTCAGACGTATCTAGTAAGCACAACGATCAACAAGGAAGCAGCCACTCGTTTCGTGCGTATTTGTATACATGTTTATGAATATACATTTACATATATGTATATATATATATATATATATATATATATATATATATATATATATATATATTGATAAATTAAGTTGTTTTTGTTATTTTCCTTCTTATTGTAAGAAAATCTTCGCATCCCTTAAATGAGTATGCTAAGCAAACACCAAAAGCACTAAGAAGTAAACATGCTTAACATTTTTTATCAATACAATCAACACCAGTTTTTATACCATGCAACGTAGACGCTCTTTAATTTTCACTTTAATACAAAAATGAGACTTTAAAAACTTCTTAAAGCACAGTTATATTGATTATGAAATAAATGGTGCACAAAATAAAAAATTCAACCATGCAATAATTACACTACATAATAGAGAATCACTGCAACAACTATGGAGTATACACAGCAAACTACAACTCTAAACACAAGTTTTCACAGTATGTGCAATGAACATACTTTAATGTCACACTACACAAGTACAGCCAATTATAATTCAAAGATGTATAAATGATCAACAGCAATCGAGCGAGTATGCTTTCTTGACAACTACTTAATCACTTAGAAGTATCAGAACAAAAAGCTGAAACTGCGCCATGCAGGGATCGTGAAAGTAAAACAAAGAGTTTTGCAATAAAATAATAGGTAGCATACATATTGACTGCTGAATTTTTCTTTATGTATGTAACTGCTATTATACATGTGCCTACTAACTCACTTCTGTACCGACTAAATGCATAAATAAGTTATTTATAATAACAGACACGACACAGAAAAAACGATATCTATTGTAGTAGTACTATGCATAATTTCTATTAAACTGCACTAAATTTTGGTCACATTATATAGTTTATTCCAATTCGAGTATTGTTGAGGAATTTTTAATTTGTTTAAAAAAAAAAAAGTCAAGATACTCACAGCAAGATAGTGTAGAGAAAATATCATATTATTTGCTTCTCAAGCATGTTAAAATATTGTATAGATACTAAAAAAGTATTTTTACTGAACCAACGTATTTACTCACAAATAAAAAATATTATTAAAAACTCACTATAGCCGAAAATTTTCCTCGTTTATTAATAATTTTAATAGATAATAAATCATGTTTATAGTATAGAACAGAAATTTTTTTTTTTTTAATGTAATGCTGTCTATAAAATGGCTCATAAATAAAACAACAGATTAAGAGAAGCTTGGGCGATAGGTCATGGTAGGGGGAGCTCTTCTTTCACTGCCAGCTTCGTCAAAGATACAGGAAAATCGTTGTGTGCTTGCACAAGAAATCTTGGTTGATAGATACACTAGATGAAGAAGGTAATATTAAGAATTTTTTGTACAATAGAATATTAATTATATACTTATAATATTACTAAAAACTATTTAAGAAATTTAAAAGTTGAATGAATAAAGTTTTTCTATTCATAAGACATAGTAGAAATCATATTTTCATAATTTACATGATTATCAAACTAAACAGTTCCTAATTTGTTAAGTTTAACGTATTATATTTAACTTTTACAAGCTTGCTCATCATAAAATGTTGATAGCTTATTGTATAAGTTCTAACTGTTAGCAAAAATCATACATTTATAGTTAAGTTAACAGCTGAGAAAAAAAAATCAGAAAAAATCATACGGTGATTTTGGACTAAAAAGTAATAAAGTTTTAGAAGAAAAAAGCACGATAAACATTGGATACTTGACAAGAATATATTTTTAAGAACCGAAAAAATTTGCTACGGCCTTAGGAGTTAATACAGAGCTAGTTCGAAACATAGCTATTATTTTATGATTGTTTCGATGAGGAAAGAAATAACACTACGATGAATGGAGAAAGTTATGCTTAAAAACGTACTTATAATTATGATCCATACCAATATGCTAAGCTCAGTCCATCTGTTCATAAACTTCTTGTTACCGGCTGCTAAACAGCAAAGTTATTAAAAAAGCTAATCATATTTTTCTCAGAAGATGCAATAAAATGTAGCATAAAGTTAGTTGACAATACATGATTAAACACGCAAGATAAATAAGTGGAACAGATCAGCTCACAGACTTATTTAAGAAATGATTTAATTCATCGGATCCTAAGATGTCATTGATTGATATAAAAAAAAAATTAACAATAACATGGAAAGTAAGATGGAAAACGCTATGACAAATAAACTTAAAAATAAAAATTGTAGTACATTAATATTATTGAGTTTCTGCATTATTAAATACGAATTTATGGAAGATTACCAAACTATGCTGTCAGCAACACCTACATTAAGTCTCCACAAATTTTTATTATCTCAAGTGTGAGAAAGAAATAAAGTATTAATAGATTAAATGTTTTTTAGGTCACCCATGATTAAAAAAATGATAATATAAAATAAAAAAGAACCTATTTAATATTTTTTCATCTTGAGTAATCAGCTAATGAATACAAATTTAATGGATGTTACGACTTGATACAGAAATGCATGAAGTGCAATACAGGTTATTTATTGTTTCGAAGACATGTATGTCCAGTAATTACAAAAACCATTTTTCTTGTGTACAAGGCACTTTAACATATAATATACATATATATTACTATTATACAAAGGAAAAACATTTGTTTATATGTTCACAAAAATCTTAAAGACTACTAAGCCAATTAGTCCCAAATATTGACAGATATTTAATTACAACGCCTCATATGTCATACGCTATTAAAATTGATAATAACTTTAATAAAAATGTTTTTATGCTACTTATAGAAACTATTTGCAATACAGGTCTGAAACAAAGTTTCAACTTCTGTCTAAGAGGGTAAGTAATTGTTTTTTCAATGTTATTTTACATAGAATGATCCACTCCCATAATAAATTTTGTGGAGTCACTGTTATAAGTAAAAGTTCGTAATAGGCTTCAGTAACATGTGATACGCACATCGATAGATCATTTGCCTTCCACCAGGAGGGCAAAGGTTCGATTTCTGCTCTATGCACTCGCAGGTTTTCTGTGGAATTTTTTTGTCCACATGTCCCATTATCCCTGTGATAGCATTTGGCTTCTCGATTTCTACCGTGTTGTTGCAATCAGTAATAAAAATTGTCCTTACCAAATTCAAATACTCTAAAAATAAATATGGAATGTGGCATATCAAAGTTTAATTAAGTACACGAGCAAAATAAATAATCAGACTAGATAAGTAACGCACTCATGAGTACATAGGCAATGTTAAGTAATAACGTATCTCAAGAGAATTCGGTCGGTCCTGAGCGTACATAGCGTTAAGAGAACCTTCCTTCTTACTTATTTTTACCTTTATATAAAACAAAGTTACTTAAACCGTTGTAATCACTAACCATGTGTATTACTCAACTGATAAGGTTGTAACTTTGCATACTGGTTCTTGACACTTTCTAGATGGTTTAAGTATAGTTTTTTATCTTTAAAAAATTGAATTAATTATTTTCTAGATTATCAAGTAGGTAGGTAACAACAAACATCGAATACAGTTATTACTTTGTATGAATATTCATAAGTATAAAATCAGAGCCGCGTTGACCTTTTTTTGTTCATATTATTTCGTTCTTACATTGAGTTTCAAATAAATCAGTTTAATTATATGACATGATATAATCACACATGTTTATTGAAATTCAAGAAGTGAAAAAAATATAAACCGTGGTAGTCATCGCCAGTAGCCCTATAAAACCACGAGGAGACTGAATTTTCCGATGCTCAATTTAAGGGAAAACAAAATAACCATTAATATAGTAATTAAATAATAGTTCATCCGTATTTCTTTACATTCGCTTATTATTTCTTTCTTTTTTAAGAACCCGTGTGCCCAAAACTTATCCCTTTTTATGTATACAAATTAAAAAACAACTATATAATACGTAAAAATAATTATTTTATACATTACTCTAATTTTCATAAGATAAGATTTTTAGTACAAAATCTTGAAACTTTATTTATTAAAATAAGTTTTTTTTAAAACGTATACGGAGTAATCACGAAAATAAACTACTTTCGTTAAAGAACATTTAAAAAATTATTTTACTTAGTCAAATGTTATACATAGTTATCCTAAATCAAAATTTTAACAAAATTATAATATAAATAAATATTAACATACCATACCATATGATACTACTCGATAATGTTGCTTTACTTTATACGATAACTTTCAGTTCGTTAATTTTTTTTGTTTTCTAAAAGTGCAAGTTTTAAGTATATACCGACTTTATCGAAACTTTGCCCTTAAGATTTGTTAATTGGCACATCGAGCTCCACGACTAAAAGAAGTTGCTTTCTTTAATGTATCAAAGGTTGTGATGAGGTATTACCCGTATTTGGAGTAATTTTCGGTAAAAATACTCGATTTGCAAGTTCTTATACTGTTATAACTTCAGCTTTAATAATATACTCAAGTAATTTTCTAATCTATAATCATGGGCCGTTGCACAAACCGTCTGCCTTACACGAAATTCTTATTAACACAACTATTGCTCCAACTTTTAAATTTAGCTCATGTGGTGAAAAAACTTTACAAATATTGTATAATATTTTAATAGGAAAGTGTATGTTAATGTTATCACCCGATTTATCGATATCTTTGTACGTGGCATAATCTATGCGATAGTAAGTTGTCGTATTTTCTTTTATAAGGTTTAAAATTTTGTTGTTTAAAAAAATAGTGTATTCATTATGAAAAGTTAGAATAACACTATTTAATAAAGATTGGTTATATTCACTTATTATTTTTAAACACACATCATTGAATTTCAATTTTTCAGAAATGATCAGTGATTTTATTTTTCCCTCTCCAATTTCTAAAAGTAATTTAGGCAAATTTTCATTAACCGAACGAATATTTGTATTGAATTTTAAAATTTACGAAGAACTTTATAGAACTGAAAACTTACTAGTTTCCAATATAACCATACTTCTGTTACCATTTTGTATAACTAGAGGTGTTTGATAGAAATCTCCTACCAAAATTGTCAATTTATATTGAAAATGTATGTGTGTATTGTATATATCACGCATAGGTCTGTTTACTATCTTGCAAGCTTTTTCGGAATGATAAAAGCCTCATCTCAAATGATCAAATCGATTTCACGTATTTTTTTTTTAGCTTCAAATTTAGAAAATGCAGTCTCAATGTTATTTAAATTCAAAGATGAGCGAAAAGTTTTATAACTAGTCAAATCTTTTGGTAGTAGTACTGAGGCAATGCCAGTCCATGCAATGGATAAAATTTTTCTCCTTTGCGTATCAAGTAATAAATTAATGTTTTATATGAAAAGATTTTTCTTCATCCTTCAGGACCATCTATAAAATAACAAATTGTCCTAACATTTTTACACACAATTTTAAATTAAATGACTTACACGATTTATCTTTAACTTTCAAAATTTCAATGATGTACAGAAAAGCACACTTTTCTTTATTACGAAAGACATTTTTTCAAAAATATGTGTATGTATGTATGTATATGTGCTCAACCTCTCATAAACACACTTGCGTATACTCCTGCTCACTTATATCAAATAGCGTGCATGCTTATCCGATGCTCTTGTACAAGCACACGTGTACATGTGCAAGCGTACGCATACATGCGATCGTACGCTTGCAACACTTGCGAACGTACGTATGCCCTACGTGCGAGCGTACACATGCTCGCACAAGCTCACGAGATTTTACATAAGGTCAGATTAGTATATTCATAATTTTAAATTATTATACAGACAGCAACATAGCTTAGCGCTCAAAAAATTTGCATATGTAAATGCCGTTGTTGTGGAACATAGATCTCATTTGTTCTATGTGTTAGATGATGAATCGTAATTGTTTAACTTTATCATCCAGTGAAAGCTGGATGTTTGTGGACTTTAGTTTCACGCTTTCTGACGGGCTGTGGGACCAGCAGTATGTCCAACTATTCGGTTGTTTACTTTACTTAGTGTAATGTGATTTTTGATTTATAGATATATATAAATCAAAAATCACACGAGAATTAAAATGATAAAAAATCGAATACCTAGTTTTATTCTCCTTGGTTGTATTATTCTCCGTTGCTGTCAATCCGTTGTCTCGCGGTTCTTTTTTCTATTTGTTTATAGCCACTTTAGGTCAATCAATTTATTAGTTTCAACTTTGACTTTATTCGATTTGTTATTAATTTATTTATTTCTATTTGATTAAGATACAAATTGATTATACAAAATGATGGGGAAAGAAAAATCGTCACTTTAAAAAAAAATGTTTAGCAAGCTACCTGTTTAATGAAGTACTGCACTCAATGAGCGGCAGCACGCTACTTACTAAGACGCCGCTCAAGGAAGCACACCTTGCACAGAGTTTTAGTTAAACTTCATTGTCTTACTTACTATGAAGCCGGTATTTACTGACTCCATGTATTTAGGTTTCGTGGTTCGATTTGGTTATAACTTGACAGTTCCAGGAGCCATGAAGTACATAGTCAGCTTTGTTAGGTGACGACTTTCGACTCTTAAGTACGACTCTTTTAAGAGCCTTAAAATTTTATCATGGAGGTAATAAATGTAATATAAAACGGAATGAAAATAGAAAATTTATTTATTGAGGCAAGTCGTCAGTTAACACTCTGTAATTTACATGTCCTTAATAAAGCTTTTTTCTGACACTCCTACAGGAAAGCGTAGCCTGGGGCCCCTTTTTTAAAGACGTCACGTGACCGAAGAAGCGGGGGATTTAAACCAATAACCCAACATTTCTAAGAGTTTAGAAATAATGTTTCTAGATTTCGCGCGTACTTTGAATATAATTGCTATTGTCGGTTGGCCGGTAACAATGATTTATTTATTTTTTTTATTTTTTTTATTTTTTTTATTTTTTTAACTTCTATAAAGGTAACAGGAGTAAACGGTAAAAGAGGTTTTTTAAAGAAAAACAATTCAAAATTCATTCAATACGTATATTGTACAAAAAATACACACTATAAGCTTACATATAAACGCACATAAATTTTGAAAATGCACAAAAAAAAGAACAGTTTTTTCATATAGAAAATAAGACAAATAACAGTGGCACGAATAAATTTTGAAAATAAACAAACAAGAATGCCACAGAATAGTTTTTGCATATGAAAAATGAAAAAATTATGATGCATGCGCTTACGTAAAATGACATTCTCTACGTCTTTGAGTACAAAAGATTTGTCCCATTGGTGATTACACAATTTCACTATTCCAATTAAAAAATTTGTGGAATATAAATGCATAAAACAAATATCGAAATACATTTTTCGTACAACTGAACACTGACGGGGGTCAAAATTAGACTGATCCTTAGTGTCATAGAAGTAGTGATAAAGGAAATAAGATTTGATTTTTGAACTATCCACATTTTGAGGTATCGTTCATTACTTTTAAGGCTCTATCTTATTTTTAAGGAAGCAGTGTATTGCATGCAGCAATAAAGATTGATTTTTTAATGTGTACACAGTTTAAGAAGCAACTTATTACTCTTAAGACTCTAAGGTTCTTAGGGTAAATTAACCACAAAGCTATAAATGTAGGTAAAAATCAAGGAGTTGAATAACTTACACTACCTAACAGTATTGGTGAGTCTTAAAGGTGATGTACAAATTGTTAAAATGGTTTGCAAAACTGTATCGTAAAACAAGCAATATTTAAAAATGAAACGTCAAACATAATGTGTTAATATCCTAGAATATAATTCATTTAATTTAATTTGAATGTATATTATTTAAAAATATTTCTAAACAGTACGCTGTTAACTCTAATAATGCTATGTCAAAATTTTGCTCTAAACATAAACGATCCATTGCATTTCCTTTAATATTTGTCCGTTGAGTTGAGTAATGTTCTGTTATCAGCTTTTACAAATTGAATACAATGGTTTTATTTACTTAAGTCATACTTTTCAATAAAACAGTTGACTCATTAACTATTAATTCCTTGAATGTAATAACTAGCGTTTCTGTTCACTCGATGTGGCGTAGTCTTTTATCTATGACAGCTTAAGTAAGTCCTAAAAAGATACGATGTTGCATGACAATGGTTGAACCGTACGTTTTTTTTTCATATTTATATCTTGTCCATCGCTAATTTTGTTTTTGTCAAAAATTACTGATCTTATTTCGTAAGATAATGTGAGTATCAACTCGATATCGCCCACTTGTACGCGTTCCATTTAATTATTGTTTTTATCTGTTAAGTAATCATTTATAAAAGCAAAATGATCTTTTATCTTGCTTTATATACGTGCATTTATAATTACACTTTTTCTTAACTGACATTTGGAAAGCTGCAAAAAGGTTTGAAACACTCATGATTAACATTATAGTGAAATCCTAAGACGACTTTTTCGTATCAGTCTTGTTGAGTAGATACAAATGTAGTAATTATACCTTTGCAGTAGGTATTATATTACTTTCATGGTCTTTTTGATTTTCCGTAAGATTAATGAAATATGCTGGATGTTTACTACTATCACGCGATGAAAAATACGTTTTTCTTGATTCAACATGAGCCATTTTTACAGATTCGTAGGACATAGTTGATTTGAACTGAAAATCAGTGTACTAACAAAATTTTGCAGGCACTGTGAAAGTTATTAATGCCAGTCGTTATCTAAGTTGTAGGAAAGACTAATAAACCCTAACAGAAATAA